>NC_141140.1:92008692-92167085 GCF_053477565.2 Lygodium microphyllum | reverse complement strand
ATCTTAGAACCACGTGTTCTTCAACTGATTACGGAGTCCCGATTTTGGCAGTCGTCACAGAAGGGAAGTTACAAATGTGTGACAAATGTCGAGCATCTTCATGAAGATCAAAGCACACCGGAATATCTCCCAATCAACAGGAATCAACACTCCATCATCTCTCATTCATGGCAGCACCTTTTTGATTGTGGTCATCTACCCACCAATTCCACTTAGCAGCAACCCCAACTACCCTACTACTCCCCACCCCAGTGCCATGGGACTAGCACTCTGCTAGGAGGGGGGTAATGTTTGCCGCAGCATAGAGGATTACCGCAACCCAGAGGATCAGAAAATGGAGCAGAAGTGCGGGAAAAATGGAAGAAGAAGATAACCAAAAAGGCACAGGACAAAGGAAGGAAAAGGCACCCCAAATGGAGGTTAGACCTTGAAAATTTGAATGACAACCTCTCCAAAGGCTTCAATGTAGCCTCAAGAAAAGAAAAGAGTAAAAGCGCGCCATTAAATATGAAGGTGCTCCCGAACCCTTGTAAAAAGAGCGTCGGGCTCACTCCTATGAAAATTGTATGCATTAGTGGGAATAGGATAAGTTAGAACGATAGGAAATAGGAAAAGAGGGCCTAGGCTAATGACCAACCATGTAAAAAGTGGAGATGACCACCCAAAAAGTAGGGCATGTATATAAAGTTCAAAAGTGAATGAGAAGCCCATTCTTGTGTGTGGCCAAAGCTTCTTCTTCTTCTTCTCTTGTTTCTTTCCTTCTTGCTTGTGCTTGAGTGAGGGAGTGAATGAGAAGCCCATTCTTGTGTGTGGCCAAAGCTTCTTCTTCTTCTTCTCTTGTTTCTTTCCTTCTTGCTTGTGCTTGAGTGAGGGAGTGTGAGAGAGTGAGGGAGTGAGTGTGTGAGGGATCGTGGAGAAGAAGCTCCCCATCTTCTCTCTTCATCTTCTCTTCTCCTCTTCTCTTCTCTTCTCTTGCATGGCTATGGAGGATGGAGCTTGACAGAGGGAGCTTGAGCTTGCTTGAGCTTACCACAAGGGTCATGGAGCTACTGGAGTGCAAGAGAGAGGAGGGAACTCGATCGAGCATCAAGGTAAGCTCACTACACCCGTAAGGTAGGCATTGGCATCGGCTATGTGAGAGGTAGCCATGGCCACTCGGCTTGAAGCACTTGATCAATAAGCGGTCTGTAGGTCTCAGGGTAGAGCTCCATAGCTCCCCTCCAAGGAGGTTTTGTATGCCCAGAGGGCCTCTGTAAGTCGATCGTCCCAGTCATGATGATGTGCGACAATCGTTCTTGTCAGGATCGAGCAAAGGATGCGATTGGTGACTTCAACTTGGCCATTGGCTCTAGGATAGTAAGGAGTGGACTTGCGATGGCAGATTTTATACAGCTATGTCAGCTCCTCCATTATTTTGTTAAGGAAATGAGTACCTCTGTCACTTACCAGCTCGAGGGGACTGCCAAAACGGGTGATAATATTCTCGTACATGAATAGGGCTATGCTGTTACCATTGTCCTGCTGCTTCAAAGCTTTAGCTTCACACCACTTTGTGACATAATCCGTACATACTAAGATGTATCTGTTTTGCTTCCGTCTGGTGGGTGGATCAATGGGACCCACAAAATCAATCCCCCACTTTTCGAACGGCCTTAGGAGAAGAATAGGTTGCAGTGGTATGGTACTTGTTTTGGTGGGTTTCCCCATTCACTGGCAAGCATCACATCTCTTATAGTAGTTATGTGCATCCTTGTGGAGGTCGGTCATCATCACCAGTATCCTGCTAATAGAGCCTTCCTGGCTATTGCTTCTCCTGCGAAGTGTCCACCACATGGTTCGTCATGGCATGCTTTCAATAGTATGCCGATTTCATCCCCTACAACACATCTTCGCAGCACTTCATCTTTGCCTCTCTTGTACAGTGCACTGCTTAGCAAAGTGTAGGGGGCTGATTCTAACAACAGCTTCTTCTTCTCACGGCTTGAGATGCCAAGAGGATACTGTTGAGTTGCCAGGAGGTTGGCTATGTCTACATACCAGGGAGTAAATTTTTCAACTAGAAACAAGGAAGCATCAGGAAGGTCTAGATCATCCTCCTATTCCTCTTCGACAGTTTGAGGAATCCATGATAGATGATCGGCTAGGAAATGGGAACAACTAGGCTGAGTGATCACTTCAAAATTGAACTCCTGGAATAGGAGCAACCATCTCATCAGTTGTCCTTTAACATCTGCTTTGTTCATCATGAAGAATAGGGCTTCATGATCCACGTAGAACTTGAAATTCGTTGACAGTAGATAGTGTCTAAACTTCTCTAGTACAAACACCATTGCCAAGCACTCAAGCTCTGTCACTGTGTAGTTCCATTCCCTATCAGTGACCTTCTGGGTTGCATAATATATCGATTGATCTAATTTAGAGGGGCCCTTTGGACATAGGACAACACCTAGCCCTTCAACTGATGCATTTGTGTGCACATGAAACTCCTTCGTCCAATCAAGAGACTGTAAGATAGATACTTGGATAAGGCATTGTTTTAGGGTATTAAAGGCTTCTTCACACTTCATCAGTCCAAAGGAAATCTGCATCTTTCCTTAGGAGCTTGTGCAGAGGGACTGCCTTGGTTGCAAAATGTGTGATAAATATTTTTTAGTAGCCCATATGGCCAAGAAATCCTCTCAATTGCTTGAGGTTTGTTGGTGCTGTCAAGGTGTCAATCTTCTCAATCTTCGCCGGGTCTGTTGCAATCCCTTGTGCAGAGACAATATGGCCCATAAGAACTCCTAATTAAACTCCAAAGACACATTTGTCAGGGTTGAGAGAAATCCCATACTCTCGGCATTTGTCAAAACATTGCTCTAGGTGTCCCCAGTGCTCACGAATTAAGCTATAGACACAAAAGTCATCAAGTTACACCTCAATGAAATCATGTAGATGATTTTGGAAAGCAACCATCATTACTCGTTGGAAAGTAGCAAGAGCATTACAGAGCCCAAATGACATCACTGTGTAAGCATAGGTCCCCCATTCTGTGGTGAAGGTTGTTTTGGACTAGTCCTCTTTTGCGATTTGGACTTGGTTATATCCGTTGAATCCATCCAAGAGGAAATACAACTCATGGCCTGCCACTGTGTCCAACAGTTGGTCTATAAAAGGGATAGGAAAATGATCCTTCTTCGTCTTTGAATTGAGCTTTCAAAAGTCCACACATATTCAAAGTTTCTCGTTCTTCTTGAGTACAACCACAATGGGCGAAACCCATTCACTCTTAGCCACGAGATAAATGAACTCAGCTTCAAGAAGTTTCAATAATTCAGCCTTCACTAGAGCTGAATAATTAGGATTCATATGCCTTTGTCTTTGCCTTACAAGTTTGGCATCGGGCTCTAGGTCAATGTGATGTTGGCATAATGTGGGATCAATCCCCTTTAGGTCTTTGACGACCAATCAAACACATCTAAGTTCTCCTTTAATAGATCTCGCAGGACCACTAGTCCTTCTTATGGAAGATTAAGACCCACTTTTAGGTGACATTCAATACCATCAGTATCCAGGAATGTCACTTGTCTTTCACCTTCCACTTCGCAGATAAATGTCCCGCGGATTGTTTCTGGATAGAGGTCTGACTCTTTCAAGGGAGTAGTGTCCTCATTTGATGTTCCACTAGAACCAGTGTTCTCCTTCTGAACAGATGACTCATTTTTCTATTGATATTGTTGGAAGGGTATCCAAGCTTTGTTTGCTTCTGTGTGAGTGGTGATTTCTTTTGGACTCAGGGATTTATCTTCAGAGGATGTGTCTAGAAATGTTACATAGCACAGACCTTCTAGAAGCCGTGGCTCTAATGGCTTTGGCTTCTGTTGACAGGGGGCATCATCATTATCTTTTCTCCAAAATGAATGGCTAGGGTGACAAGAGCCACTGGTGAACTTAATTTTTATGTCTTTGATCCATTTCTTATGCAGATCTTGCATACTTTGTAGTCCATTGATCAGCCCAAATGGAACCATGGTCATTCCATCCAACACCCCGAGATCTTTGGCCTTTGAGGTCTTTTTAGGGACATCAACAAGATCGTCCGCTATCAAAGGAAATTCTTCATCTACACTTTCATATCCTGCTTTATTTTCTTCCTCATCATTTTCATCCTCTTCCTCTGGAGCCTCTGTCTCTACTTTTGTAGAGGCTCTATAGGAGAAGAACAGATCTTCTGCCTCTATGTCTGCTTCTGCTTCTGATTCTGTCTCCGGCTCTGTCTCTGCTACTGTCTCTGCGACTGCCATGTAATAGGGAGAATAGTACATCCATGCTTCTATCTCCCTGTCAGAGGTGATTTCAGAGGTCAATTCTAGTTGAGGCAGGAGGTATTCTCCCATAGATAAAGACTTTGCTTCCTTTGGTAGTTGGCTTACAGTGCCCACTGTTAGGGACTGTGCCTCAGTTTTCTTGGGAAAGATCTGTTTAATAGACTCTTTTTCTCCTAATGTACCATCTGTTACTTCATTGGAGGAGTCAGTTATGACTTCAATGGATGTGGATCCATTGCCTTTTTGCAATCCATACAACTTCAACACCACTTTGTTGGGCCCTCTGCCTATGGTTAGGGCCTTCCCAACATCAGAGGGTATGAGGTCCCATAAGAATTTGGTTTGACCACCAAATATGTTAGCCAATAGTCTCTTCCTGCAAGGGTTGTTTTTACGTATGGGAGGATGCCCAACAGCTTAATTCTGCTTTGGTCTACCAATCTGATAAGCCACTGTGTAGGTTAAATTCCTTGCAACCCTAAGTCCTTCATTGTCACATCCATCATTATGTTTACTGATGAGCCTCCATCAATCAATGTATCTAAAATAAAGCATCTTTCTATCCATACACTAATCTCTGGGGTTCCAAGATCTTGGAAGGCGTTAGCCACATCTACTTCCTTTACAGGCTCCAGGGCCTTATTGGTCTTGGTCGCTACTGAAGGAACAATCCTTAATCCATCTCTTCGAGTCAAGATGCTTTTGAATTTCTTTTGGTAGCTGGGTGACAACATCAACAACTATCAGAATGTTAAGTTTGGTTTAAAAGTGTCTAAGTCTTTTACCAAGTCATATTCTTTGATAGGATCCATGGGCTTCTCTAGCCTGTTGGGGAATGGGGCTACACCCATTTTCATCTTTCCTTTTTCTTCTAGCAATGGCAACATCGGCACTTCCTCTATTTTTGGAGGTGCTTCTATATCGTTTATCTCCTAGATCTCTGGTCTTGTTTTTGGGACTGTCTTTGTGACTCTCTGTGGCACTGCAGTGCTCTATACTGCAATGTTATGTCCTGTACTGCTCTGTCCCTCTGTTGGCACGTTGAACTTCACAGCCTTGGTAGGGGAATTATTCTCGTTTTGGACAACTGGTTCCTTCTTCTTGGTGCATGTGATAGCGGCAACTTCCAACTCTACCAAATTGGAGGTAGGCTCTTGCGCCTTCTATTGGCTATCAATGGCATTGGCCTTGAAAGGGGCTCGACTTGGACAGTCCTTTGTAGTGTGGCATTCTCCTTTGCATCGGCTACATAGGGGCTTGTAATCCACAGATCTTCTAGGGTTTGGACAATTCAGGGAGATAGGTTCTCCACACCTGTAACATTCCACCTTTGATCTCTGACCACCACCAGATTGTCATTCTCTGTAACTTTGAGAGGGAAATCTCCTTGGACCGAAATTAGGACCAAACTCCCTAGGCTTTGCTCCAATATCTTGTGTTTTCATTTTGGATTCTAGCAAGTTGAATCTTGCATTTTCATCTTTCTATCTTCATTCGTGCATCTCTTTAAGAGAGCAAATATCCTATGTATGGTTGTTTCGCAAATAATAGGAACATAAGGCTCCAGGAATGGTTGGTTTTTGGGTACATTCATTGGCTAAATGTCACACTTTATGACACTTTTCACACCATATATTAGAACGCATCACATCTCTTATAACTCCCATAAGAGTGGATATATTGGCAGTATTCACCTTCAGCATCTGTAGTTGCTCTGTAATCACATCCATAAGCTCTTTCTTGATACTTGAAACTGAGTTGGATAAGTAGTCTTTCAGATTTTCACCTCTTGAAGTACTTGTAGTAGAGTTTTGGGAAGCTTCTGTTATTACTGCATATATTGGTTGGGTTGATCCAGAGGGTCCTCTCTTCTGGTTTTGATTTAGAGCGCCTATTGAGATTTGGGATTATTGATTCCAGTTGTTAGGGTTCCACTGTTGTTGAGTCCCCATTGGAGGAACTATTTGAGGCCATTGTTATTGTGGTTGAACCATCATTTGAGGCATTGTCGTCTGTGGCGACCACAGTGGATTAGGTGCATTATACTGCGGCATTGTTTGCATCTGGGGATAGGGTAAGGGAACTGTCCCTGGGTCTGCATTTGGTAGGTATACCATTCCTGTCATGGGAGGAGGTAAGACTCCTCTTCCTAGAGTCATTGACAACCTTGCTTCAACTTCGTCATACAATCTTGCACCTTCCACTACAGCTTGTAGATTGACTAGTTTTCTCAATTCCATGAACTTACGAACTTCTAGTTGTAGGCCTCTAAGAAACACTCCTTTATGAATACCTTCGTCCAAATTATGGTTAGTCCATCTCTTTAGGATGGATTCCATTCGTGAGACATAAGCTTCTACTCTTTCTCCAGAGGAGTGACTTAAGTTCATGAACTCTTCTCGCATCCGCTCTTCAAAACCTTCACGCCTGAATTTAGTGAGGAAGGCTAACTTTAGGTCATCCCATGTACCAAAAGTTCATGTTGCTTGTCTCTCATACCACTGAAACGCCATGCCTTTGAAAGTGGTGGGAAATATCGCTAACCAATGCTCAGGGGTTCTGGCATTGTTAGCAACACATGCTACCATAAACTCTGCTACATGAAGATCAGGGTCTTCATTGTACTCTCCCTTAAAATTTGGCAATGGGACTACATTTGCTAGCATGTCATCAATATTTCCAGGATGAATTTGACTAGGAGGGGGACCTTGAGTCGCCATGGGGACTTCTGTAAAGAGTGCTTTTAGGGCGTCAAAGAAGGCTTCTACTGTGAGCTCATTCTCAGCTTTGATTCTTGCCTTCTCTCTTCTCGCGTACCTCTGGACTCATTCTAACACTTGCCTCTTGATTGCGTCATTCATCAGGGGCTTGGCTCCAACCAATTGTTCAGTACTCAACATAATAGAATTAGAGAGGGGCTTCTGTCCTCTGGGGAATTCTCTGGCCAACATCTCCTCTACTTCCTTCTTTTCAACATCTCTGAATTCGGCTTTCAAACCACTACAGAGGGAGAGATATTCCATTCTAAAAGTATCAAAACTCATTCTTCATAGGATCGTTGTTGTGCCATCATTATAATAATGCCAGCTTTTGATGGTTTCAACAGTGTATCTTGTGAAAAACACTCTGTCTACCAACTTCCAGTGGGTTGTTAATTGGACATTGTCAGTGCACCAAGCATCCCATGTATCTTGCTACTGAGCATCCATGAACAAATTCCAACTCTTTTCTTTCTTGTTTTCGTGAGCCTCCATAGACCACGACTCTTGAAGCTTCTTCACAATCTCCCACTTAATGATGTCTGGAAACTTCTCAATGAATACCAAATCTTTCATGGATGGTCATTCTCTTTGCTTCTACTCTTCATTTTGTTCCCAAATAATTTTCCACCAAGATTCACGTCTCTGTTGCCTCAATAGGAAGAGGAAATAGTCCACCCCACATAGCATTCATAATTATGGTAATATGTTTTCGCCATTGTGGGATGAACTTCTTGTGGAAAGTGGCTTTGGCAATAAGAATCTCCAACTCTTTAGTGGAAGAATGAACTTTACAAACATCCATTGAATTCTCATTTTCTTGACAATGTCATTTTCTTCATTTTCAGCCTCTTCTGATGCTTGTTGATGGCAAGTTTCCCCGGCTGCGCACAAAAAATATGGAGCCCCAAGAGGAACACCAAGGAAAAGGTGTTTCTACTGCAAGAAAATCTATATTGTAACATCAACAAGATTTTATTTCATTCTTTTGATGACCAAAACAAAGAAAATAATAAATCTTCATGCAGCATCATAGTAGATATCTCCCACGGATTTGATAGAATCAACCATAATCTTCAACATCTTCATAGAATCCATCAATAGATCAAGGAACACAAAAGAATACACAATTTTTGAATGGAAATGAATCACATAGTATTCATCTTCAATGTCTTCATAGTTTTCTCTCTCAATCTCTCATATACAGATACACTATTTTGATAGAATTGGCTATCTTTTATTCTCTCTCTCTCTTTCTTTGAATAATACATAATCTCCTCACTACAATACTTAATAATGACACCTAATAATCCTTCTTAGGTCATGAATGCACCTCCCAAGAGGTATGTCTATGTCGAAGAGGCACCAGAGCTACTACAATAACCCTTCATATCTCGCTCCTGTGGCTGTCACTCTAGTCTTCTCTTCAGTCTTCAGCAGCTGCTTCTTCCATTTGATTTAGCTCGTTTGAACTTAGATTCATCATTTTCAAAAGTTTGAAAACTTTTTCAAAGTCACACATACATTCTACAAAACACTTACAAAGGATTTACAGAATAGAACAGACAGAAATATAACAGAGACAAAACAGAAACAGAGGCTCTATAGAAGGTTTACAGAGGGTTATAGAAGGCCATCAGAGAACAAAAAATCCTCATAACTCATACTAAAACCATTCCAAACTATCAAAAACTATTCAATAAGCTTTCACAAGATTTCAACCTTCATCATCAATCCATGCTTCATACAGAATAAAATCAAAACAAAACAGAAGCTATACAGAAGGTATCAGAACCAATCAGAACCTCAACAAAACCTATCAGAACATCACATAGCTTCATATTTCCACTAAAAATCATCATGAACTTCCAAAACATAATCAATATCATCCAAAATAATCTTAAAAACTTCCATTAACAACCATACATCATGCTAAATCCATAAAAAATCAACCATTCAAACCTAAAAAACAACAAAAATTAGTCAAAAATTCAATCTTTTTCCACTCTGGACATTGGTTAAAAGAGTATCCCGACATATTTCTTGAAGATCTAATTGAGTTACCTCTGAAAAGAGAAGTTGATCATGAGATCAAACTTGTTCCAGGAGCCGCTCTAGTGGCAAAGAAACCTTACAAAATGTCTATTTGTGAACCCATCGAACTAAAAGAGCAACTCAAGTAATTGCTAGAACAAGGGTATATCCGGCCAAATAGTTCACCATGGGGAGCCCCAATATTATTCCAAAAGAAAAAAGATGTAACTCTCCGTCTTTGTATCGACTATCGAGGGCTAAACCAGGTGACAGTAAAGAATAAGTACCCAATCCCGAGGATAGATGAGCTTCTTGATCGAGAAAATATCTTTTCTAAGATTAATCTTCGGTCAGGATATTATTAGATTAGAGTCAAGAATGAAGATATTCCAAAGACCACATTCAACACAAGATACTATCATTTCGAATTCATTGTGATGTCATTTGGGTTGACAAATGCTCCAGCTACCTTCAACAAGTTAATGCAAGATATTTTTAGACCTCATCTTGATGATTTTATTCTTGTATTCTTTGATGACGTTCTAACTTATTCTAAGGAGGAAGAAGATCATGAATCACATCTTCGCATTGTCCTAGAGATAATGAGAACACACAAGTTGTATACCAAGAAGAAGAAGTGTGCCTTCTTCAAAAGGAAGATTGAATACTTGGGATTCATAGTGTCTATTGAAGGTATATTAGTAGATCCTGCCAAGGTCAAGGATGTTCAAGATTGGCCACCCCCAACCACTATCAAGGAAGTGAGAAGTTTTCTAGGTCTAACAGGATGGTATAGGGTATTCATAAGAAACTATGCTCAAATTGCAGCACCTCTTACAAACTTACTTAAAAAGAAAGTTGCTATTAATTGGACGCCAATTGAACAGTCTAGGTTTCAGTAACTAAAGCATAGTTTGGTAACTGCTCCTATCTTAAGGCTACCTGACTTAAGCAAGGAATTTGAAGTTGTCACAGATACCAGCTCTCTTGCATTGGGATGTGTACTAATGCGGGAAGGACATCCTGTAGCTTACTCTTTAAGAAAATTGAAAACCCATGAGCAAAAATATGCTACTCATGACCTAGAGTTATTAGCTATGATTCATGCTCTCAAATTATGGAAACATTACTTGCTTGGAAATAAGTTTTTCTTAGTCACAGATCATAAAAGTCTTAAGTAGATTTTTACTCAGCCTAATCTTAATATGAGACGACGACGTTGGATCAAGATTCTACAGGAGTATGACTTTGAAATTAAGTTCAGACCCGATAAAGAAAATGTAGTAGTAGATGCCCTTAGCCGTAAAGCTTTCCTTAATGCTCTTATCATTGAAGAACCATCTAGGTTAGAAATTCTGGCTACAATGGTATTAATGCCAACTAATCTTATCATCGAGTTGACCAAGGATGAAGCAAATAAGGACCCAGACTATCAACAATTGTTTTGGGAAGTTCAAAATAAGAAACAAGATCCCAAACTCAAGACTAAGTATCAAGAATTCTCTATAGATGAAGACGAAGGGCTTTTTTATTTCAAAATGAGACTATGCATTCCTTCAAGTCAAACTCTCAAGAGAAGGATACTTTGGGAAGCACATGATTCTCCTTTTTAGGACACCCAGGGTATTCTAAGACCCTTAATGCTGTCAGGAAACGTTATTACTAGAAAAAAATCAAGGGTGATGTACTTAAGTATGTCGATGAATGTCTAAATTGCCAAAGGGTAAAAGCTGAACGTGTCAAGTTACCAGGAAAACTCCAGCCACTTGACATTCCCCAGATGAAATGGGAATTTATTAGCATGGACTTTGTAGTTGGTTTACCTTCTGTACAAGGAGGATATAACTCAATAATGGTACTAACAAAGGTCGCTCATCTTATTTCAACAAAAACCAATTACAAAGCTTCAGATATTGCTAGAATTTTTGTAAAAGGGATTTTTAGATTACATGGGTTATCTAAAAGGATCATCAGTGATCGTGATTCTCTTTTCACATCACACTTCTGGAAGAGTTTATTTGAAGCCATTGGAATCCAACTTTGTTTCAATACTACTTATCTTCCATAAACTGATGGGCAGACAGAATAAGTTAATCAAGTAATTGAGGATATTCTGTGTGCATATTGCAGCAAGGAACCTAAAAGGTGGATTCAATATCTATCCTTAGTGGAATTCGCCTATAATGCCTCCTATCATCAAAGTATACGGTCAAGATTGCCGTATGCCACTTAATTTTTCCGATCCTACTCTAAGGGTAGAAGCCTTGAGAAAAATGTTAGAAGAAATGGATGATCAAATTAAGATTATCAGATAGGATATTCAAGCTGCCAAGGACCGACAAAAGGCATATGTTGATCTAAGAAGGCAAGAAGGAATCTTCAAAGAGGGAGACATGGTCTTCATCCGTGTCCATCCAAAAAAGAGTTCTTTGTCTTTAGGAGGATTTAAGAAGCTAAGTCCAAGATATTGTAGACCCTATAAGATTCTCAAGTGCTTAGGACCAAGTGCTTACAAGATACAACTCACTAAGAATATAAAAATCCACAATGTATTTCATGTTAGCCTATTGAAAGCATACATAACTAATCCTAACCATATCCTTGATGATCAACAAGTTTTAATACCTAGCCAAGGAGTCCTTGAGCTACAACCTAATAGAGTAATTGATGTAAGGGAGAGAAATTTGAGAAGTAGAACACTTAGAGAATACCTTGTCCGGTGAAAGGATTATCTTGAAGAAGATGCTTCATGGATAGATGAGGATGCTCTTCATCAACAGTACCCATGGTTTCTCTCGAGATGAGGATTTCTCTAAGGGGAGGAGGATGTAATATTCCTAGGCAATAAAAGTTAGTTGGTTAGTTCAAAAGTTAGTTAGTCAATTAATAAGTTAGTAAGGTTACTAACTAAAGTAAAAAAATTAACTAATATTAATAACTAACTAATGTTTAAAATAAATAAATAAATAAAACAGAGAGTTGTAACTCAATATTCTTTATAAATTAACAAGGACCGTAGGCACCCTTCATGGAAGTTATAATGTGAACAAGAAAGATGATCTATATCAAGCACTAATGTTAATGTGCATAGTAAGGATGGTCTAAAAATATTAGACTTTTGAATAAGACTATAATATTTTAGATATTTTAGATATTATCCTTTATTTATTTTAAAAAAAGAGAGATATAGAGATTTCTAGAACTGGATGTCATTTAAAAGAAAAGACAAGTGATGTGTTAGTTTGTTTGAAGATTTTATAAAAAGAAAAATAAAGAAAAGTGACTGGTAAAATTGCACACACCGCGATCGCAGTCTATAGGCAGTAGACAGCACTCCTTCAAGAGGTTGCGAAAAGAAGCTAGAGAGAGAGAGAGAGAGAGAGAGAGAGAGAGAGAGAGAGAGAGAGAGAGAGAGAGAGAGAGAGAGAGAGAGTTAGCTCGAATCCCTTGTCTTGATCTTTAACTAAGCCACATTCTCTTACACTCTCTCATATCAAATATACTTCACCTTCCCTATCTCTCAAACCACTCGTGGAGGATGGTTCCAAAGCGATGAAGTGAAAAAACCATGGGGACCAATGCAACCGGTCAAGCAACGGGTATTGCCAATGATATGGGAGTGCCGGAGGTTGAGGGAATTGCCACTACCAATGGAACATCAGGTGTGGCTAATGCAAGCACGAGTAAAGACAAAGTTCCTAATGTCGTCATGCTGCCAAACTAGGTTATTCATTACTAGATTATTATTTTGCTATATAAGACAATTATATAAGATATTCACTTCCATATTCTTCACTTACACAAATTGATAACTCATCTAGAAAACATATTAGTACAAGCATAAACAATTAAACACTATGATTTGCAGCTAGATTAATTGAGATTCTAAGTCATAGAATCAGGTTAGAATTAATTGCCAAAGGTTATTGTACATATGTCTTTATGCGCATTTGATATAGTTATGGTCAAATGTGACAAGGTTAAGAGTTGATTAGAGACGGTTATAGAAGTTGATTGTCTATTTAAGAGTCCTATAGGTCATCTTGTTGAGTTATTGACACAATATATTCCTTTAAGGAATTTTGCTTATGTTGGATAAGTGAGCCCAAACGGAAAATTCATGCCTGACTTAACATGTTATAAGAGATGTACTAAACACTTCTTTATGGGGAGGAGAATCCTCATTAGAATGTAAGGTTACCTTAGAATAAGGTCTACCTTGGCTATGTGAAGCTATGAATTACATGTTGGGGTGATTGTCATTGCATCATTTGATATACATTTGAAAGGACTGTTTGTGTTTGCTAGAATCTAGATCTCTGATTGAGATTATTGTCAAACAAAATAAAAGGAAGGATCGCGCTAGGCTACCCCCAAGCTAGTGGCGAGACCCTACTCCAAGGGGTTCATGATTATCACTATGAGAGGCTTGGACCGACTTCGTAGATGAAAGTTCTGTCAGTAGGAATTGTAGGTGCTAGAGGGGGCTCTGCCTGTAAATCCTACATTGTTCCAAGAATCTGACGAGCCTCTTCATGACCTAGGATAGGATCCTGGAACCCTAAATACTAGTTATGAGGGTGGAATCTTGGTGGACAGAATATCCTTATAGAATTCTATGTATCTTCCGCTGGGATGGAAAGATGGAAATTGCAATAAGCTTCCAATATAATAAAGAAGTTTTCTTTACTATTCGAATTGTATGCGTGTCGGTGAGATAAATTATGTGAAGGAACCTGTGACTTAATGGACTAATTAAGGAAGTTGGTTGTATATGTTCTAATAAATGTGTTGTAGGTAATTAAAAAACTAAAGATGACCCATCATCAAAGGAAAGTGGGTGGGCATAACCCCCGATGGGTCCATCCAATGGTAGGGTGGTCCCAGTTAGCTAGGAGCCTTTCTAAATCGGCAATAGAAATAGGAAGATGGTAAATTGACCAACTAGTCATTAAGTAGAACCGACTTGCATTGTTTTAGGGGGCTAGAATGGGATTTTACCTTGTGGGTAGGAGGGTTGAGGTACCACACTCCCCTCTGTCTCCCATTCTCTTTGAACCAAGTGCAATGGCAAGTCCACTTCAAATTGAGTAATCCTCTAGAAGTGGGACTCAAAATTACTGATGCTAGCTGGCTGCTAGGAGACCCATCCAATTTTAGGAACCTATAACTTTAGGTCGATCCTAGTGGGTTCGGCCAAAACTCTCCTGTTGTGAAGTAGACTCAGTAAGGCCTAAGTGACAAACCCCGTGATGTTTCAAGGGAGCACCGGGAAGCATCATTTTTGAAAAACCTACTGATGGACTACTAAAAGGTGTATCGTGGATTGAGACCTAGCAAACACCCCACAGATCTTGAGCTTGTGACATGCATTTGGGCTCTTCTTTACTCACCAATGCTTCAATAAACTCATAAGTTTTGGTAAAGAAGTAAGAGCTCTTATTTGTCTCTTTTAGGAAAGCACATTGTACTTAATAGTTAGTTCACAAGTTCATGGGGTTATAGCACCTATAGTGCTAAGATTTGGTTGCCTTAATAGTGCTCATTGTCAAGAATCACGTGGTGAGGGGACTTGCTCAAAATGCTGCGCCGAACACACATAGAATGCACAAGGAGAAGCTCACTCAAGAGACAAGAAGAGAGATGGAGGTCAAAACGTTTTCTTGCTAGTTTCTTCTTCTTCTTCCATGCACTTTACAATGTACACAAATTATAGATAAGATACAACATAAAAGAAAGTGGCCTACTAAGTCAAACAATGCATAACCAACTACACTAGTCGACTAGCGCTATAACTATGCCAATTGTAACAACCTGAATATAATAAGTAATGAGTTAGTGGCCATGTGAGAGTCATAATGACTACTGACGTGCTAAGTGTAGACGTGTGGATCCATCTAACCAAGCGGTCCATCATTAATGTCCACATGTGTTGAGCTTGTCATCTCAACATTCCCCCTCAAGCTCAACTGCATCTCTGCAACTCCAAGTAAGCTTCAAAACTTTTGAAGCTTCTCTGTACCCAATGCCTTCGTGAAGATGTCAACTATCTAATCCTGTGTGCTGACATACACCACGTCAATCTCACCTGCTAGTACCTTCTCTCTCACAAAGTGGTAGTGTACCTCAATATGTTTTGTCTTGGCATGGAACACAGGGTTCCTAGCCAACTGTATACTGCTCATGTTGTCACAATAAATAACAACTAGATCTTCCACCTGCACATCTAAATCAACCAATAGCTTTTGCAGCCATACTACCTCACATGCTGCAACAGCAACACCTCCATACTAAGCCTCTGTACTTAACAAAGCAATTGTAGATTGCTTTTTGTTGCTCCAAGTAATTGCTACACTACCAAGAGAGAACATGTATCCGCTGGTAGATCTTCAATGAGACATACTACTAGCCTAATCTGCATCTGTGTATCCAAACACCTGTACATCTATACCTACCTCATAGAAAAGTCCATAATGTAATGTGGACTTCACATATCTCAATATGCGTCTGACTGCATCCAAATGTGGCTTTCTAGGTACTTGCATAAACTGACTCATAAGACCAACAATGTAGCTCAAGTCTGGCCTTGTAATGGTCATGTAGATCAAACTCCCCACTATCCTCTTGAACATAGTAGGGTCTTCTATCTCATCCCCAACATCAGCACTCAACTTTACATTCTGCTCCAACGGAACTGAAAGTGGTTTGCATGCTGTCATACCATACTTGGACAACATATCCAAGCCATACTGTCTTTGGGACAGCCATATACCATCATCACATCTGATCACCTCAATGCCAAGAAAGTACCTTAGCTCACCTAAATCCTTCATCTCAAACTTCTTCTTCATTGACTTCAGCAATCCCACTATCACTATCACCTGTGATAATCAAGTCATCCACATAGATGACTATGATGACCAAACCTACATCTCCCTTTCTCACATAAAGTAAGTGATTAGCATCAGAAACATAAAAGCCAATATTGACAAGATACTCTTTGATCTTGTCAGACCATGCTCTAGGTGCTTGTTTGAGCCCATAGAGCGCCTTCTTCAACTTACGCACATACGTGGGATGCTCTAAATCTTCATAACCTGCTGGCTAATCCATATACACTTCTTCCTGCAAGTCACCATGCAAGAGGCATTCTTCACATCGATTTGTTGCAACCTCCAACCTTTGGCTACTGCCAAAGCAATCACACATCTGACAGTTGCCATCCTAGCAATTGGACTGAAGGTTTCTTCATAATCTATGCCATATATCTGGGCATAGCCTTTTGCAACCAGCCTAGCTTTGTACCTACTAATAGAACCATCTGCATTGTGCTTAATCTTATAAACCCACTTACATCCAATAGCTTTCTTGCCCTTTGGCAATGATACTAGATCCCAAGTCTTATTGGTCTCTAATGCAGCCATCTCCTCATCCATTGCTGCATCCCAATGAGTATGACCAACAACATCCTCAAAACAAGTGGGCACAACATCCTCAACTAGTTTCACCATATGAGCATAATGGTGAGCTGCATAACCTTCAAAACCAAATCTTTTAATAGGGTATTTGACCATGCTAGATCTACGTACCCCCGGATCACTCAATGGAGCCTTTACATTACTATGAGCTCTCTGTACACCTGGTGTCCTGACAGAAGGAATACCAATCTCATCATCCAAGCTATCTAAGCCATTGGAGTCTCCATCAAGAACTGCATCAATGCCATCTGACACTTGATTCTTTCCTTTGTATTTACCTGTAGTGCTACTAGATGCACCTGAAGATGTAGAGCTACTCCTTAGTCTCCTAGACCAAGGACCACCAGATGATGTCTCTGGTCCACTAAGAGTCTATGATTCTTGCTTTTCAACCTGCACATGAGTGTCATGATCATCATCATCATCCAATGCATCACCACTAGATGCATACCAACTGCTCATTTCATCAAAGATGACATCCCTGCTCACTCTAAACTTACATGTGACAAGGGTATAAGAGCGATACCCTTTCTGCTCTAAAGAGTATCCAATAAAGACACATTTTTTTGCCCTTGGATCAAGCTTCTTCAGTAGCTCATCTGGCACATGAACATATGCAACATAGCCAAATACCTTCAAGTGTGATACATCAGTCTTCTTGCCAGTAAAGCATTCTTTAGGAGCCATCCCATGAACTGTAGCTATGGGAGTTCTATTCATAATGTAGACAGCAATATGGACAGCCTCAGACCAAAAATATTTGGGCATATTCTTTTCAGCCATTAATGCCCGTGCAACTTCTACAATATGCCTATTTTTTCTTTCTGCAACACCATTTTGCTATGGGTATACTTGCATGTAAACTGTCTCTTTATCCCATGAGACCTCAGAAAATCACTGAACTCATTGGAGAGGTACTCTCCCTCCCCATCTGACCTCAGGCACTTTACTTTCAAGCATATTTCTCTTTCAACTACAGCCTTGAAAGTTCTTAAGTGCTCAACGCTTCACTCTTTTCCTTCATAAAATATACCCACAGCTTTCTAGAACAATCATCAATGAATGTGACAAAGTATGAACTGCCTCCAAGAGATAACATTTTGTGTAGGCCCCCAAATATCTATATGCACAACATCAAGGATATTTATGCTTACATCTCTGTCATGTGAAAAGGGTTGTCTTGCCTGCTTACCAAACTGACATGTTTCGTATACCTTATGAAATTCTGCAACTCTAAATGTAGGCAAACGTGTAACCAAGCCTTTGGACTGCATTAATTTTACCCTTTGTACATTTGCATCTCCAATGCATTTGCGACAAATTTCAATATCTGCAACAACACCTTTTCCTTTAGCATACATAGCAGCATTCATACTAGGAATTCCAACATCCAGGGTAAACATACGTCCAACTCTACTTCCCTTTGCAACCAACCTGCACTTGACATTGAAGTCTTCTACAAAGCAACCCTTTGCATTAAATCTGACTTACAACCCTTGCTCTACCATCTGATCGACGACACCAAATTATATGTAATAGATGGCACATGTAATACATTTGAAAGACTCTTTGTCTTACCATCATGCAAGGACAAGGGAACTTTTCCAATGTGTGAGATTGGGTAGCATGAATCATCACCTGTCTGCACATAACCTGTATTTTGCAAATCCTCCATCTCTCCAAACCATTCTGCATGGCTGGTCATATGATTGGATGCACCTAAATCAACATACCAAACATCATCATGTGTTCCCTTTCCTGTAATAGCATTCATCATATGTCGCATAACAAACAGAATTTCATTTTTTTCTTCATTCTGTCGTGAAGATGATGCATAGTTTCCTTGTTGCAACTTACCACTGCAAATATCATCTTTCTTAGCATAACATTGGGCTACAATATGACCTGTTTTGCCACAATAAAGACACAGAATACAAGAGTTGTTAGAACCTCTGTTTTGCCATCCACCTCTTCCTCTAAAGCTCCCCCTGACTCTAAAGTTACCACGACCTCTTGAAACTTGCATATCGCCAAATTGCTGATTCAATCTATTTTGCTGGTTGTCACTACCACATCCTGTACCACGGCCTCTTAAAGAGGACCTACCATGTCCCCTTCCTGAACTAGAGTAGAAAGCTTAGACATGTTCACCACTTTTTTCTGATGTCTCACTCTACATGTTGACCTCTTCATTGATCATAAGGGAGACCAACTTATTAAAATCCGGAAATGGATTTCTGACATAAACGGAAGTTACAAAAGACTTCCAAGCCTTTTCATTGTTAAGTCCATCCAAGGTGGATGACATCAAATCATCATCATCGGGAATTGCATCAATCATTGCCAAGGCATCTACAATGCTCCTTACCTTCAGTGCATACTCATTGATAGACATCTTCCATTTCTTCAATGTATTCAACTCTTGCTTGAGTTGAATAAGTTTCGTACCTTTGTATTTATGGAAAACATACTTTCAAGTATGGTCCAAGCTGCATATGAATTCTCTACATTTCTAATATGTCCCAGCATATTATTGTCAATTACTGCAGATAGCCAATACATGACCTTTTTGTCTTTTGCATTCCATTCCTTCCGTGCCTTTGTCTCTTCTGTAGTTGGAGGATCACTCACCTCCGGCTTCTTTTCTTCACTTGAAACAAACTCGTAGAGGCATTTTCCAATAAGGAAGTTTGTGACACGGAACTTCCATGAAGGGTAGTTGTTCTTGTCGAGCTTCTCAATGATGGGGTTCCCACTGTTCTCTGCCATTATCACAAAACTAATACCAAACAGCAAGAAAATCTTCTGCAACCCTCGACCTGTAGTGCACATCAATACACCAAATAGCCTTTTTCACTGTCTGCTCAACAATACATGCAGTCTGCAACCAATTTGCAGATAAACCTTGTGTTTATTTGCTAGTAAACACCTTTGAACTTACAGATCTGAAATTTGTAACCTGTGCACGTGTATACAGCAGACACAGCTGAAATTGTAGGGTATCTCGAACTGCTGTCCGCAACCTTGCGAGTCTAAAATAGGGCCTGAAATGACCTCCGATGGCCAAAATAATAGCGGAAAATCCCTAAAGGGCATATATGCAAAATACACAATGCTCTTTGCGCACACCAAATCTCACTGCAATCTGTGATTTTTGCTCTGCCCTGCTTCTGGTGCCTTCATATGCACTATCCAAGAGAATAAATAGAGAATGGAAGAGCTTACCCGTTGCTTCCTTGCTCGAATCCTTGGCTCCTCTCCTTCGCTTTAGCCTTCAAAACCAGCCTCAATTAGTGGTGTAGCTCTGATACCATGCCAAGAATCGCGTGGAGAAGCTCACACACATAGAATGTACAAGGAGAAACTCACTCAAGAGACAAGAAGAGAGATGGAGGCCAAAACGTTTTCTTGTTGGTTTTTTCTTCTTCTTCCACACACTTTAGAATGTACACAAAGTATAGATAAGATACAACATAAAGAAAAGTGGCCTACTAAGTCAAACAATGCATAACCGACTACACTAGTCGAGTGGTGCTATAACTATGCTAGCTATAAATAGGTGTAATAACTTGAATATAATAAGTAATAAGTCAGTGGCCATGTGAGAGTCATAATGACCACCGACGTGTTAAGTGTAGATGTGTGGACCCATCTAACGAGGCGGTCCATCATTAATGTCCACATGTGTTGAGCTTGTCATCTCAACACTCATTGTATGAATAGGCACACTAACACTTTGCTTCCTTGGGTGTATGTGATGTTTGTGTTTCCCTTTACTAAACTCAATGTTTTGATATGTTTTCATATGTGTCCTTATTGATTTCTTGTTTTCCATTTTTATGTTCTTTCTTGTTACTATTTTAGATACTACCTTTATGAAAGCTAGATGTTTTATTCTTGATTAGGTCTCACAAGCTTAGTTCTTGATGAAGATTGACTTTTCATTTGTGTTCTTTACTTGTTTTGACATCTTCTCAATTTGTCTATTTGTTCACTCTCCTTCTATGTTGTGATTGCCAATTTGATCTAACTTGTCAACATAGGGCTCTTCTTATAAGATCTAGATTGTGACCATATAGGTCATGAACTATTGTTCAAGATCATGCATATCTAATAATAAGTTATTCTTGAAGACAACTGTGAAAGGGAGCAACGGATCGAAGGTTGGACTCAAGAGCTATGGCGGGAGAGCAAGAGCAAGAAAGAGAGAGACTAGAAATGGGAACTCCAACAGTCACAATGTGTGACCGGGCCTTCCTTTATTCAAACTGTCACTAAAAGAATAAAGAATAAAGTGATGGTGATGAGCACCCGCCACCTACAGTGTGTAGTGGCGGTGACTCTCAGTATATTAATACACAGGCGGCTAGGCAGAGGCGCCTTTACCCCCAACAACCTCCCACTTAAAGGTGAATCTGCCCCATTGAGGAGTGAAAAGAAAAAGAAAAAAGAAAGTACAACATGTACACATGTACAACAGGATGAGGAAAGATGTCATCTCATCGCACGCCCATCAACCTCCTGAGAAAGGCAAAGCGCTCTGTAGAGAGGCTTTTCGTGAGCAGATCTGCAGGATTCTAGTCAATCAAGATCATGACAAGATCAATAGACTTGTCCTCAACAACCCCACGTATGAAGTGATACCCCACCTCAATGTGTTTCGTCTTCACATGGAAGACTAGATTCTTGGCTAACTGAATAACACTCATAGAATCCGAATGCAGTGTAGGGATAACATCAATACCAAGGTCCACAACCAAACGACCCAACCAAATGGCCTCCTTGCAAGCCTCAGTGGCTGCAACATACTCAGCCTCTATAGTAGAAAGGGCCGTGCATTTTTGCACCTTGGACATCCAAGAAACAACACCTCCAGCATATGTGAATACATAGCCGGCAGTGGACTTCCTACTATCTGCATGTCCTGCATAATCAGAGTCAGTGTACCCCACGACTCTTGTATCCTGGTTGCCATAGCATATGCACATATCTGCAATGCCCTTCAGGTACCTCATGATATCCTTCACGGCATTCCAATGCTTCTTGCCTGGTGTAGCCATATAGCGTGCCACAACACCAACTCCAAAGGCAATATCTGGATGAGTGGCTATCATGGCATACATAAGACTGCCCACTGTAGATGCATAGGGAATCTTGGCCATCTCGGCCCTCTGCTCATCTGTCTGTGAACAATCAGCCTATGATACCTTCACATAAGAAGGCAATGGATAGCCAATAGGCTTTACATCCTACATGCGGAAGCGCTCAAGGACTTTATGAATGTACTCCCTCTATGACAAGTAGAGGAGTCCCTGATGCCTGTCGCGTCTAATGCGCATACCAAGTATGTGAGCGGCCTATCCCAGATCTTTCATCTCAAAGCTCTTCTTGAGTTGAGCCTTAAGAGTATCTAGCTCATCATGAGCTTTCCCTGCTATTAATATATCATCCACATAGAGTACCAAAATCAATAAAGAACCATCACGGGCTTTCTTCATGTAAAGACACGGATCCATAGCACTCCGGTTGTAGCCCTATGATTGCATAAAGGCATCAAACTTATGATACCACTCCCTAGGTGCCTGTTTCAAGCCATAAATACTTTTCTTCAATTTGCACACTAGGTGCTCCCTGCCCGGTTCTGCAAAGCCCTTAGGCTGCTCCATATAAATCTCATCATGCAAGTCCCCATGTAAGAAAGCCGTCTTGACATCCATCTGGTATAAATCCAAGTCAAGCTGAGCAACCAAAGCCAAGACTAAGTGCAGGGTAGTCATCTTAACCACAGGAGAAAAGATCTCATCAAAGTCCACACCATGCTCCTACTTAAAACCCTTTGCTACCAATCTAGCCTTGTATGCCGGCTTGGGGTATCCAGGGGTACTTTTTAGCTTATACACCCACTTGCATGGCAAAGACTTCTTGTCCATAGGCAAGGAAACCAAATCCCAAGTATCATTCTTATGCAGGGAGTCTATCTCAAACTACATAGCCCTCTCCCAGGAGTGACTATCACCCCTGTGCATAGCCTCATCATAAGTGAAAGGCTCTCCTGCATCTGTAACCAAGACATAATGCATCAAGGGCTGAAATCTATCTGGTGGACGTCTGTCTCTAGTAGACCATCTCACAACAGGCTTGGCTGCCTACCCGGCTGCATGTCCAACACCCTGACCATGAGCATCTGCTGCAGCTGTAGGCTATCCAACTCGCTGTGCGGGAGCTCTCGGCTCTTCCTGAAATATGACACTACGGATCTCAACAACTTTCTCAGGCTGCCTATGCATATTGTCTTCATGGAAGACTACATCATGACTGCAGAGACTTTCCACGCCTGCGGATCCCAAAGATGGTAACCCATCTCACCTGCATCCCCATAACCAAGGAAAATGCATTTGACACTCTTAGGATCCAGCTTACTTCTCTTGTCCCTGGGCACATGGCAAAATGCCTCACATCCAAAGACATGGAGATGCGCATAAGAGGGAGGTTATCCAGTCCATACCTCCTCTGCAACCTGGAAGCCCAAACCACTAGAAGGTGATCTGTTTATGACATGCACAGTTGTACTAACTGCCTCAGCCCAAAAGCTCTGTGGTAGGCCTGCATGGCTAAGCATACTGCGTACACGCTCTTAGATGGTTCTATTCATCCGCTCAGCCAAACCATTCTGGGGGGGTGTAGGGGGTGGTCAACTGATGCTTAATACCTCTCTCATCACATAACTGCTCAAAAGCACGTGAGACATACTCACCCCCATTATCTGTCCTTAGGAATTTTAGCCTATACCCAGACTGGTTCTCAACCAATGCAAGCCATCTTTGAAACACAGCCAAGACATCGGATTTTAGCTTAATGAGATAAGCCCAAACTTTTCGTGAAAAATCATCTATGAACGTAACAAAATACTTTGCACCACCCATAGATTGACAAGGCATGGACCCATAGACATTCGAATGTACCAATGCCAAGGGCTCACTCATGCATGGCCTACCAGAATTCTTATGCGTAAACCTAGTATGCATGCCATAAAGACAATACTCACATGAATCAAAACATGCATAATCAAGGGGCGGTAAGTACTGCAAACCAAAAAGCATTTTCATTCCCTTCAAAGACATATGGCCCAAACGGGCATGCCAAAGAGATACATGTGGGATAGAACCCACAAACATAACATGATCAAGGGAAGAAGCTGATACAATCAAGGGGTAGAGACTGCCAACCTTGGCATCTCTCTCGCAATCACAAGTCTACCACGAGTGATCTTCCATGCAGAGTCTCCAAAACATACATGATATCTTGCGTCATCAAGCTGTCCAGCTGACATGAGACTGTATGTCAAATCAGGTACATGATGTACATCCTGCATAACAAAATTGTTGCCAGAAGAAAACTGCAATCTAACATCACGAATGCCCACAATATCAAGAGAGTTGTCATCACCCAAGTGCACAGAACCCGAAACAGTACGGTATGAATGAAACCACTCTCGGTAAGGTGTCACATGAAAGGACGCACTTGAGTCCAAGAGCCAACACTATGCATACATAGATTGTATCTCTGTCATCTGCGAAGCACTAGAAGAAGCTAATAGGATATAATCATCATCATCAACATTCTCAGGTTGCATAACATTGATCTCTTCAATTTTAACACTGGACTTTGCAGGTACTATGCTGCGATTAGAAGACTTATCCTGCACTTTTTCTTTCCCCTTATCTTTGTGCCTTTCATTGTGCAATTCATGGCATTGTGGCCTAATATGGCCCTTTTTCCCACAATGGTGACAAGTAACATCTGCATTCTTGCCACGAGATTTGCTACGTGACTTCCCATGAGACTTAGACCAAGATTTCTGAGAATCCCATCCATAGCCACTACCATTGCCATGTTTTCCATATCCATCATTCCTGCCTCTAACTGTCATAGCATGTGATACATGAGAGGCATCCAAATTCTTACGATTAACATCTTCTTGCAGAAGAGCACTCTCAACATTAGATAATTTCAAGGTAGCAGGAGAGGCACATAATGCAGTGTGGAATACATCCCATGACTCATTGAGAGTACCAAGCAAGAAAAGAGGAGTGACATCCTCTACAAAAGTGATGTCCTGCGAAGTCAAGTTTTTTTGTATAGCATGGAACTTGCTCAAGTGAGCAGGCATAGTCACATTCTTCTTCATGCGCAGATCCATAAGCTGCTTCAGCCAATACATCTGACTCGCTGGACTTTCTTGTCATAGAGATTTTTTATCTTATTCCACAATTGCCACGCACTCTGTTCTTCCTCAAAGACATTATAGTGAACATGTTCTGTGAGAGACAATACAATAGTGGACTTGCATAACTCATCAAGCTCAAGCCATTCCTCATTTAGCATAGTTGCAGGCGGATGCCCGCTTAACCTCAAGGGTTTGATCTGCGATTTCTGCACACAACACCTACCAAATCTGGCTCTTCCAATAAGATTAGTTTGTACCATCAAGCTTAGTGATGTTGAAAATAGCATGATCAGTGGACGAACTCACCATAATGTAGGCTGGAAGACTGTAGACAGTTCAAAACTGCTTGCTATTTACTGCAGAAAATGACAAAAAAATCACCAAAATCAAGGGAAAATGGCAAGGAAAGTGGAACCAAAGCTACTGCCCACCAAGTACTAGTGAAAGTACATCATTTCAGAGTGTTTTAGTATGAAAAATCCATGTCACTCCATACATATATGCTTGCTGTAATAAATTTCAGATTTTAGTAAAAGAGAGCTAACAGTGCCAAAATTGGATCCCAAGGCAATCAGATATTGCCAAGACCGAAGCCGGCATCATGCGGGCATAGCATAAGCATATAACAGTCGATAAGTATGAATCCAAGACGCAAGTATGTTATACAAACATCTGCGAGTAGGCATAGCCCCCAATCAATGGGGCAAAGTGTTCCTGCCACTACCAAAACTTGACACAAGTAGGTGTCAGTTCACAAAGATACGGATCCAAAACTGAGACTTAGCTCATAAGCATACAGTGAACCAAGAAATATGATGTATCATTCCAAAAGGTAAGAAGTCCCAAAGTCTCAAGTGTCTGTAACTTCTCAATGGCATGTAACGGCTCAAATGCTCAATGTCTAAGAAGCATTCAAGAATGCTTCCACTGGCAAAAAAGCCGTATGTATGAGCTCAAGAGCTCAAGCCAAGGCAAGACACAATGCCAATGACATAAGTCCAAGACAATACATCAATAGTACATTCCAAACATGTAGGCAGTAGAGCATTCGTATGTAACATCCATAAGCATGTAAGACATCAAGTACATCCCAATCCAAACTCTAACAAGCCAAGTAATAGCCAAGACTACTCCAAATAATCCAAAATGCATCCAAGGTGGAGCTTCAATGAGCACTCAAGCTCAATGTATGCATAGGGTAATCAATCGTGACATGAGCGTCAAGCCATAGGCAACAGGTATGCATAAACCCAAGAAGCATCACTGTCAAAGCATATACCAATGTCAATAAGTACGAGCTGAAATAATCTCAAGCTTCCAAAAGCATCCGGATTCAATGACAAGCTCAAAGTCGTCCCTCGATGATTAATACATCATAGCATAACCCAAGACATATATTCGGAACCAATAGGCATATGTCAAAGCATAAAAGATAGCTTTAGTCCAAGAGTATTCAGCATGCATTTACTGTTATAAAATGTGTATTTCCAGCCCCAAAATCAAGCCAAAATCATATCATTACATGTAGCTTCAATCCCGCAATCAATTGGGATGCAATAGGCATCAAACCGGTTATGTAGTCATGCCCAAACAAGCATAGGCATACAAATACATGCTGTCTCAGACCCGATATCCATTGCAAAAGATTTTGTCATCAAAATTTGGCAAATCCGACATCACCATCGCGTCCGGAGCGTACCAAAACCCCAACTTACACTCTTACCTTGCTTGATTCGGGTTCCGAATGCTCGAGATATGACAAAAAGAGTGAATTTTGGGCCAGATTTTGAAACAAGTGCAAAAAAAAACGTGAGCTGGCTTGGGGGGGAGGGGGTCTACTATCCCATGTGTCAACAATGGGGCCAAAAGGGGGCACAAATGAGGGCCAAAGAAGGCCTACACCAAGTCTTAGCAAGCCTTGATAGGCTGGAAGCAAGATCCAGGTGAAGGAAGCTCCAAAAGGTGTGAGCTATGGCTGCCCACAACTTGTTTATAGCCTATGAGACCTAAGGACTGAAGTAAACCTTGAAGTGACGGGAGCTCGAAGGAGTCGGATGTGGCTGCCGAGAAGGAGACCCAATGCAAGTAGGGAGTCGATGGGATGCTCAGAATGCCATGAACCAAGCTCAAGAGTCAGAAAGCAAAGCTCTAATACTAGTTGAAAGGGAACGATGAATCGAAGATTGGACTTGAGAGCTATGGTGGGAGAGCAAGAGCAAGAAAGCGAGAGACTAGAAATGGGAACTCCAATAGTCACAATGTGTGACCAGGCCTTCCTTTATTCAAATTGTCACTAAAAGAATAAAGAATAAAGTGACGGTGATGGGCGCCCACCACCTGCAGTGTGCAGTGGGGTGATGACTGTCAGTGTAGTAATACACGGGCGGCTAGGCAGAGGCACCTTTACCCCCACCAAACTGTAGTATCTCAGAGTCACCAAGTCTCCTAGGGTTGATAAGTTTGTGCATGGTATTGTTTCTAGAGATAGTTCCCATCTCTTGCTCAATGTTTGGGTCTCCACTCAAGGTCCCAAGATCTAGTGACTTGTATGACTCATGTGGCTCTCTCATGTAAGTATCCGTAGTAGGAAGTAACTACGGGGGTGGCTTGAAAATCTATCTCTTGTCCTCATGAGGATGTTTTGCCTTTCAACTAGTCAAGTGGATGTTCCTAGCAAGTGTGATGACATAATTATCTAAGTGGCAAGGCATATGGTTGCAATTATTATAATCAATTTGAGACACTAATCGAGTTAGAAGTGAAAATGATTTTGAGTTGCAAATGCACTGGAAAATGCTGTGTTGCTATGGTAATGATTGTATTCGAAAGTCTGCACTAGGGTCACCTCTCAAGTTTCAAATCCATGGAGATAGGTCTAATTGAGCAACATGATCTCATTAGATGCACAATGACAAATGTACTTTTTGATAATCCTAACACACCAATATGATAATATCAAACTCTATCAAAATACTAGCCATCAATGAGATGGAATCTTTCAAAGTGAAATTAGTACAATAGTTTTGGGATGTACTATGTGAGGATGGTGAGGATGATTGCACAAGGTTCTTGCTTCAATCCTCATATCAATACTTGCATGATGGCTTCAAGATGCTGACTTAACTACACACAAGTGAGTGGATGGCACATGGGCTATCCACCTCAAGGATTAGTAGAGTGATGATATTTGCTACAAGAAAAGGTGGGGTAGCTTCAAGTGGGTGGTGATGAATTTGACTTGATGCAATGCCTTATTAATGGGGCACTTGACTATCTTATATCTCAATGGGCTATGTCTTGAGCCACAAACTAGGTTGTGATCTTAGGTCAAACTATGCAATACTAGGGTCTCAAACTAACTCCTTGGTTTTCAAAAGAGCCCCAAGTGGACATGTAGTTGGGTAGTTAATCTCAATTGACCCAATCAGCCTCCAATACTAAAATTGTAGAGAATAAATAAAATTAGAGTGTGGGAGACTTTACCTTAATGAGCTCAATTCAAAGCTTCCCAAACTATGTAAATAATATGCCTACAAAGTGAGCCAGTTTGACACCCACCACTGGGAGACTACTTTTGTAATACAAGCCCATGCTGTCTAGCAAGTACATGCCCTATCCTTCATGTGTGCATTCAATAAAACCATGAAAAATCCAAAACTTGGCTTTATCTACCAATGAGGTAGTGTATGTTGTAAGAGTGAGGCTTGCAAAGAAGGAAAGCTATATGGATTTATCATCTAGCAGGAGACTTGGGTATTATAGGACTGAGGCCTACATTGCATTGTGATAGTGAGAGTGTCATTCAGTTGGCATAAAACCATGCCTTTCATGAAAAAAAGAAGCACATTGAGGTAAAATGTAGCTTCATTAGAGAGGTGCTTGTGATGATAAGAGCATTGATTTTGCCAAGATTTGTACATATGAAAACAAGGTTTTGATCTCTCCACTCAACTCAATAATTTCATCTCCTTATAGTTGTAGATTTTGGGCAAAACATAGGTTCCCATCTCTCTCTCTCTCTCCATGTTCTCTTTTCTACTATTTTGTTAGTAGTCTTTGATATTGGTTCTAACTCTTTCTATTATAATCTTATAGAGATCATTTTGGAAAAGAGGCATAAATGTCCATCTCTCTCTCTCTCTCTCAAAGTGTCTCTTATTGTTTTTAACTCTTACTGAAAGATTATTTTTTATGCCGAGAAGTGCTTAAAAATAGCCAAAAATTTTGAATTTCAAGGGAAAAATAGACTTTGTCGAAGGCTGCAACTGCAATCAGTACAATTTTAAGAGGCAAGTCCCTAAAGCACTAGTGCTTATTTTCATGGAAAATCAAACAGTGGCGGATGGCCAAGCTGGAGTTTTTCGATATGCAAAACAATGCCACGAATCCAACGGAAGTCTCGGATCTCCATTTCGAGGTTATTTGATCCCCATTTAATCCCCGCAAGGTTTGGGGTTGTGAAGTGGCTACTAGACCTGGAAGTTGGGAAGAGTGGGACGGGGCCCATCTTTGTAGATTTCAACGTCACGGAACCACCCGTCCAAACGGATCTCAATTCTGATGTCGTTTGCCCCCTCAAAACTGAAAAACCCACTTGCCGAAAGTGTAAAAGCAAAAGTCATGAACTAGATACGTTAGGTTTAAAAGCTTAAGCTTGCTTAAGCTTGGAAAAACTCAAGAAATGAAACGCCATTGGGGGGCGGGGGGGGCATCAGTTTTTCAGTGCCTCCCAAATCCCCATTTTTTTGTGATCTTTGATCAGCCTAAGGCATGAGGAATCCTCTTGAGCCTGAGATGCCTCTATTCTTCACCCTCCATCGCCATAAACGGATCAAGAATTGATGCACTAAGCAAAGAGATAAAAAACCACTATTTCTCTCTCCTCTTTCTACCTCCTGCATAGAGGCACTTCATGTGGCAAGAATCAATAAGAGAATCGGGAGATGGATGCTTGTCCAGGGGGAGGCACCGGATTGTTCCAAGAGGCTGAGGAGGCTGAAGGCTAAAGATCTATTCTAAAATCCATGATTGGTTGGTTGATACACAGTCCCAATTAAATATTTAAAAAACTCGAAACACGCAAAAAGGCAAGACGCTCTATTTTATGAAAGAATTTTGCTTGTTTTTTTATCGTTCATGGTCTAAATGGTGTGCATATGAGCTAAAATTTTATTTGAATGTTCCTTGCATTATGTTTGAGGGCTGCAATCATTGTTATGTGGAACCCGTATTGATTACAGCAATTATAAATTTTCAAAATCCAAAAAACCATAAATTTTAATGGAAATTGATAGTTCCTTTGATTTTGACTGGGGGAAATGAGCGGACATGGGGTAAAATAAGGAAAAATGCAGTTTTAGTTCCAATGATTAGTCATCAGAAAAAAAAGAAAATACATATTTTCTATTAAAAATAAATAGAAAAAATAGAGAAAATGGGAAAAAATGGATTTCTTGCGTTCAAAAAAATGAAAAAATGAGATCTATATATGTGAATGTCTGATAGGGTTAAAGCATGAGGTTAAGCCTCAATTTGGCCCTTTTTCGTTGTGTTAAAGTGCATATTTATTGCTTTTACATACAAAAAAATGACAAAAGAACCTCTACACCTATGCAATGCAACAAAATTTAAACAGTGAGGGGGAGGATGATGTTATACAATAGTTTAAGCATTGAAATAATACAAAGTATGATTGTTCTCTTTATGCATAACATTTAGGATGCAGTTTATTTGGAAATAATGGATCTAGCAGCACGAGGTTCACCTTGATGCTAGGTTCTTGTAATGAAGCATTGCATATTAGCGAAAATTCATTAAAAGGATTGTCTTTACATGGCACATAGGCTGATTTCAAACCATAACTGTTTGTGCACAATAAGGCATCTACTATTGCATGAATCGTACACATGGTATCTATTCCTGGCATGCATAGCAATTGGTTGAATTATAAATGACCCACATTGGAGAGAGCAAGGTACCCAACCTATAGGTCTAGATGGTGGGTCCAAGGGGACAAGTAAGTGAGGACTAATACATTCATGGAATGATATAATATTGGTACCAAGAGTGGATTTTATTTCGTATATGTTATATGTGTTAGTGGTGCATTGAGGGGCCAATCCCCAAGGCGTAGGAGGGTCACAGTGGGGCCACGGCAATTAGCTGAGGGGTGCCTCCTATGTTGTTCTACGTGGTGAATTACACCAAAATGCGTAGGGTCTCCCTTTGAGGGGTCTGAGAAGGTTAAGGGTTGGACTACAAACACAATACAAATGCAAAATGCACGTACGATGGCGGGGCAATGTGTCCTATAGACGCTCTTGGCCACGAGGGCGTGGGGTTTTCTTGTACATGTCAGAGGTCCGACTAGTGCTATAGCTAGTGCCAGCCCATTTAAGGTTCCATCACTTACTATTGTCTACTTTATGGATATCATTTTGGGAAAGATTCCATAGTGTGAGAGGGGGAAGAAATTGTGGGATGTAAGGGAGAAGGTATGGAGTGTATAAGAGGGTTAAGAGAGAGATGAATTGAAGAGAGTTATGCATGTAAAAAAATGAATGGTGCTCTTATTCTTTAATATTTTCTCTTATATATGGCTATATAGTGTGTACTTATATAAGGGATGCTTGCCTAGTTATAGGCTATTGGCCTTTACCCTAACAACCTCCCACACATAAAGACCAATGCTCAGGGAAGTTACTATATGTATATCCTCTACATCTTGTGTATTCAAGGCCTATTTATAAATATCCTTATTTGTAAAATTTTCTTGAATAAAACATAACCCTTTTCTATTCAATCTATAAATAACCCCTTTATATTACACCCTTCTGTATGTAAAAAATGTATAAATACAATATTTTAAAAATACCTTATTTTGAACCCACATGATGCACACATACATTCATGAGTAACTTACCCGAGGACCAATGTGCCTTTCTATGAGTGTAAAGTGAAATACTATCTAACACCCATCAGCACTCTCGATAGTGTCCAAATCTCTCAAAAGGTAAACTCTTCTCATGATAAGATCTATAGGATTATTCTCTCTATAGAGCTTCAATGGCAATGAAAATTCACGAGAATGGAGAAGAGAGGGAAATTATTTTGTTACTCAATTGTTGGGTCAATTCCATTTTGTGGGAGAAAAAAAGAGTAAAATTGAAAGACTACCAAAAGGAGGGGGAAGAAAGCATGAGGATAGAGATACTCAAAAGTTATGAACTACTACTCCTTTTTAAAATTCCCTCTCTCTCCCTAGGAGCCCCCATGCACCCCATATGAATCAGCCCCATCAAGGACAATATGATACAAATGGCCAGTCTAGAAATCATGGACAACATGGTTATAATGGACAACATGGGCTTAATGCATCACATGGGATGTATGGATAGCAAGACATGTATGGCCACAACAGGATGTATGGACAATAAGGATTTCATGGGCAGTATGGCCCCAATGATCTGCGTGATAAGGTCATCCTAACAAAGTACAATGGGCAATCCCCCTCACCATCTGACTTGGAGGAATGGACGTCCAAGTTGGAGTCCTACTTCAATATCTACCCTCGCACTAACGATCAAAAAATACTTTTTGCTTCTCTCCACTTTGGTGTTCCTATATCAATCAAGAGAATCAGCAGTTCATTGACTAGGAAGATTTTAAATTGCATATGGTCCAAGTTTTTGTGTCCCTTGTGGAAAAAGAATGGTTGGCAAGATGATGGTACACTCTTGACCAACGTAACCTCACTGTACGTGAATACACAAATTAGTTCATGAACTGACCATATATGTGGAGAGCATTAGCAACGATGCTAAATTGCACAAGCACATCTATGGGTTGGAACCAAGCCTATTGGCAGATGTCATGACCCAAAAACCTACCACACTGTTTGATGCAATCGAATTGGTTGAGAGATATGCAAGAAAGTACCGTAAGAATGAGCATTTTTAGCAAGGTGTCGGGCAGCCCCGTATTCCTTCACAATCAACCCCATATGGAGGTGGTTTTTGAGGCACTTCTATGCCTAATAACAGCCCCAAAGTACCCAATTACCCCGCCTTCCATGCTGAAAGAAAAATGGGTACTTTTGGGACAGCATCGGGCTCTAATGCTAAGAATAAGTATGTTGAAAATAAACAGTCTATTGCATCACTATACCATGGACCCAGTTCATCTCCCCTAATGTTGTGAAGAAACGAAAGGAAAAGGGCCTATGCTTTAAGTGTGGAGATAAGTACACTGCTAATAATCATGCCTCCAAATGTCCATATAAGACAACTAAGGTCAAAGTTCATAGCATGTATGTCATGGAAGATTGGCACATTGAGGAGAATGACCTACCCATTGACTAGGCTGAGCCTACGAAGGATGTTGATCACAAGTAGTTCTATGACCTCAAGGATGGGTTTCCCTTTGACTCAGGTGGTGCTCCATCACAGATACTTGATTTGACATTCCACCCATCTCCTACTTCCCTTTGCTTGATCTCCTTGGATGCTTGGACAGGTTCCCACAGCCCCAATACCCTTCGCATTCAAGGCAATATCAATGGAAAGCATGTTTTTATCCTTGTGGGTAGTGGAAGCACTCACAGTTTTGTCAATAAATCAGTCAACACTGATCGGTTGAAATGCACCCCTATGGCATTAAACCACCCCTTAAAGGTCCAATTAGCAAATGGAGAAGAAGAAATGAGCACACATATATATCCTATAGTTCCCTTATGCTTGTTTGAAAATTATGTGGCACTAGTTGACCTGATTGCCCTAGATATGGGCCCCATTGACATTGTCTTGGGCTGTGATTGGCTGAAACAATTGGGGAAGATTTCTATGGAATTCTCTTAGCTTTACATGGATTTTATGATGCATGGACAGCCTATCCACCTAGAGGGAGTTCAAGATCATGCTGATTTTCAGCTCATTACAGCAAAGCAACTCAAACAAGAGTTTAAAAAATGCTCACAAATCTTTGTTATTCAATTAAATAAGGACACGTACAATCAGCCCTCTGCAGTATCTCATGATTTAGCCTTGTAGGCCTTACTTGAGGAATAGAATGACCTATTTCAAATGCCTACATCCCTTCCTCCCAAGAGACAAGTGGATCACCCACTTGACCTAGAGCCCCATTCCAAGCTAGTGAATAAAACCCCCTATAGACTCTCCAAGTGTGAGCGTGAAGAGGTTGCAAAGAAAATCAAGGAGTTGCTAGAGATGAGTTTCATTGAACCGTGTTTTTTCCCCTATGCATCCCTCGTTCTCTTAGTCAAAAAGAAAGATGGCTCCTTTCGCATGTGCATTGACTACAGAGATTTGAACAAAATTACAGTGAAGAACCATTGTCCCATCCCACGGATTGATGATTTGCTAGATGAGTTGAAAGGGGCATGCTTTTTCACTAAGATTGACTTGCACTCTGGCTACCATCAGATTCGTATGCGGGCAAGAGATGAGGTCAAAATGGCCTTCAAGATTGATCGTGGACTCTATCATTTTCTAGTGATGCCTTTTGGGTTGACTAACGCCCCCGCCACCTTTCAAAGCCTCATGAACAAAATCCTACAACCCTTTCTATTCAAGTTTGTGCTTGTTTTCTTTGATGACATCCTCATATACAGCAAGTCATCCACGGAGCACTTGACACATGTTCGGAGGGTGTTTGACATATTGAGAGAGCATCGACTCTTTGCTTAGGAGAGAAAATGCATATTCATGCAGGCATTTGTGGTGTACTTGGGACACATTGTCAACAAAAATGGTATACAATCTGACCCAAAGAAGGTGCAATGTGCTAGAGACTAGCCCACTTCCTCCACCACCACCTCTTTACATGGCTTCCTTGGTCTTTCTTCATTCTACAGACGCTTCATTAATCACTATGCCACCATTGTAGCACCTTTGACTAATCACTTGAAAAATGAATCATTCTTTTGGGATGCCACTGCAGATCATAGCTTCAAATAGTTAAAGGATGCACTTACTTCAGCCCCCATCCTTGTTTGCCCTGACTTCTCTAAGCTTTTTACCATTCATTGTGATGTCAATGGCTGGGGTACCGGTGCAGTATTGTTGCAAGAGCATGGTGTGATTGCATTTGAGAGCCGCAAGCTTGATGAGAAGGAGATGCAAATGAATCTATATGACTAGGAGATGTTGGCCATTCTCCATGCCATCAAGAAATGGCACCACTATTTGTATGGCAACCACTTCCAAGTAAAAAGCGACCACCGAGTCCTCCAGTACTCCTTGGCTCTGTCTACTTTGACTCCTAAGCGAAGGTGATGGGTGCCAACCTTAGAGAACTATGACTTTAATATTTCACACACTAGGGGCAAGGATAATATTGTGGCTGATTCACTCTCTCAAATGTGGGCATGCAGAGTGTCCTCTATCTCAAAATTCCATAGTGATTGGGTTGAAGAGCTTCGAGAGGCTTACTTGTTAGATGATCACTTCAGCCACACATTTCAGAAATTACAGCATGGGGTCATGGTTGAAAACTCCGAATATCAGCTTAAGCATGGCCTTAATTAGTCCCATGGCAAGATTGTCATCCCCCACACTTCCCCCTTCACACAAAAGATCATGGAAGAGATGCATTCTTGCCCCACTGTTGGTCACTTGGGTGTTTTCAAAACATATGACTAGATTGCCAAAAGCTTTCATTGAAAAGGATTGTGGAGGGATGTCAAGGACTTTCTGACCAAATGTGTTCCATGCCAATAGAACATGGATACACACACACACACACACACACACACACTCAGGCCTATTGGCTGCTTGCAGCCTCTCCCTATCCCTGAAGGGAAATGGACTCACATCACAATGGACTTTATCACTGGCCTTCTTGCAACTAAGAAAGGGTGGAACAATATCTATATGGTCGTTGATCGCCTCACCAAAGGTGCCCACTTTATCCTCATGAAGATCCAATACACTGCCTCCCATGTGGCCACTCATTTTATGGAAAATGTCTTCAAGTTGCATGGCTTGCCACAGATCATAGTACATGATCGGGATGCGAAGTTTATGAGTAACTTCTGGTAGACAGTTTTTACCTTCATGGGAACCATGATTGCTCCATCCACTGCATACCACCCTCAGACTGATGGCGAGACTGAAAGAGTGATTAAATGGATTGAGACATATTTGAGGCCCTTTTGCCATGATGTATAACATAGTTGGGATACATAGCTTCACTTGACTAAGTTTGCATATAATAACTCCATGCACTTTAGCATTGGAGTTTCCCCTTTTGAGGCCGTATATGGGTATAAGGTTCCTCTCCCCACAGTCTTATTTAATGATAAGATCAATCCTCAAAGTTAGGCTGAGTTGGATTGCATGCAAGATTTACTTCAGCAATGCAAAATGAACCTTCTAAAGGCCCAAACACATGATACTCTATGCTGATGAGAAACAAAGGCATTTGGAATTCCAAGAAGAGAATTGGTCCTTTTGAAAGTGCCTAAGACTCACTACTTGACTCTCAAAGAGGGGAGCAGTAACAAGCTGGCCCACCGCTTCTATGGCCCATATCGGATCCTGAGGAGAGTTGGTGACTTGGCCTACCGCTTAGAACTCCCCCCTACCACCAAAATCCACAGTGTGTTTTATGTCAGCCAGTCGAAACCCTTTGTAGGCTCCTCAGTGGACTATGTGGAAGAACTTCCCGCAATAGATGAAAAAGGCATCACTCAATATATCCCTGAACTAATCATTGGGCAGCGAGATAAGCACTTACAGTCCCGATCCATTAAAGAATACCTCATCAAATGGCAAGGCCTACCCCAGTTGGAAGAATCCTCTTGGCACCCAGCAACCATCATCAATGAATTTCCCTACCTCTGTGAGGCCCATCCATTGGAAGACTAGCCGGTCATGCCCCAATTGACCACTCTCTGCCCGCATATTGCACACTATTTTAGAAAAATGTTGTACTTACTCAAATCTCAGGCATGTGCATTCTACATAAGCTGAAAGTAATCGTCATAAGCTCCGTTTCGACGTGGGGTACGTCCTATTTGGAGCAGCCTATCAAAAGTTATGACCTGTTTACTTTGGCAGACTGGTTTGGGACTGCATGTTGTCCCTAGTCTCTACCCACCCAATTTTCATTGTCAAAGGGCTTCGAGTAGTACTCTTCAACCCTCCCTTAGCCACCCATCACTCCCCTCTATTTCTCCTTGTTTTTTAGGGCAAAAACCTTCCAAGTGGGGATGGATTGTAACAAGCGGGATACACACCAACTAGGATTTAGACACCCTGTCACACTGACCGGGGTATATAAGGTGTAAGAGCCCCAGATTAGGGCAACTAATTATTATCAAGATCATACTCTTCACCTTTATCTCTAGCTTCCATGGCTTCCTCCTTCCTTCTCTCTTTTTTCTCTCTTTCTCTCTCTTCTTCTAGTCTTCTTCCTTCTTCTTCTTGCTCTCTTTCTCTCTCCTCAGCTCTTCTTCTCTCTCCTCTCAGCTTCTATCATGACAAAATGACCTCCCATTGATGATCAGAGACTTGTGTTGCATTCCTAGTGTCGAAATGTAGTTAGAAAAACTCTAGCTCAACCATCCACCACCATTCCATTTTGCATAAAAATTTGGTCCTTGATGCCTCCTCGCTACTTTTCTACTCCAAGAATGGGCTCAAATGCTCCAAAAACGGGTCCCAAAATCTAGCTCTCATTGGTGACCATGGGATAGGGTGACTCAACTCGTCAAATCCCATGAATGTAACCATAAAAAGCATCAAGCTATGACAAGAAAGAAATAATAACACATATCACAACTCTTGTCCTTTCTCCTGACAAAAATCACGACATGAAATCCATGAGGGAGAAGCTAAGTAGTATCTGATCAACAGGTCAAGAGTCAGTTGTCAACCAATTGCTCCAACATAGCCTAACTGAAAAGAACTATCGAAGAGATCATTCGAAGTGGTCATCTAGTCTATCTACCTAATCAAGGACACCAGAACCAAGAGCTCCCACTAGAGGCGAGGACTCCTATAACCTGATCTCATTTATTTAATATTTTTTTCTTTTTATTCAGCTTTCTTTTCCTTCAAAACCTGATACTCGGGTGTGTAAAAAGGAGGGAGTTGAGCATAGTGACCCAAGGAGAACAAGGCATCGGCTTTGCCTCGATCTTGTCTCAGCACCCAAGAACCTACCAAGTCCTTGCAAGGCCATACTTAATCATTTTTTAAGGATCACTTTTATTATTTCTCCAACCTTTATTTTTCTATTCTTTTGTGGCAAGAAGTCATCCCAAGGAAGGGCAAGGCATCTGACTCATCCCTAGGAACCTACCAAGCCTTTGCAAGGTGATAGACAACTGCTCTAGGAAAAGTTTTTCCTTTTTATTTCAGCTTTTATTTGCTAGGGGTTAGAACCCCTTTTTGCACACCTCTGTATACTGGTTTTTCTTAAGATCTTTCTTCCTTCATCATATAGTTTTGGCAAGCTTCCCTAGCTGTCTCACCACTAATAGAAGATCCTAGAAATAGCTACCTAGGAGGCTAGCAAGAGAGGGTCACTCAGGGCTCCTCAAAATTGCTCTTTTAATGCTAGACAATGGCTTCATAGGAGGTGGCCAAATGTTCAAACCTTCCCCCCAAAACACACCTAACTAAACCCTAGGACTTCATGCCATGACTTGCTAGTCCCCAATACAATAAAATAAAACCCCCACAAATACATATATATAAGCAGGTTAAGGGAAAAAGCTCGATTACACCACCTGGATTGGCCACCAGAAGCTCCCATGCAACAAAGGCTCTCTCCAAGCACTCCGTCAAACTTTTTTGGTACAACACTAAAACAAAAACTGATTAAAAGAACCCACATCAAACAATCACAGGGCCCTCTTAGCCTAACAAGATATAACATTTCACAACAAACAAATTGGCCCTCTTGGCCTAAATAGATATAGCATTCTGCATCTAAAACTCGGCCCTCTTGGCCTAAAGGAATATAGCCATATAACTCATAGAAAACCCTCCTTGGACTAACATTGATAGACAATGAGACACTCCATCCCAAGGAGAAATTTGGGTCCAAGCCCTAAACTAGATGCATTAAATGGTGACCCATACCTCCTACATAGATAGCAAGAGTCATATGCATAAAGTGTCATTTGACCAATCTATGGGTCCAAGATAATAATGGAAAATGAGTCTCGGCTACTTTTTGCATTACCCATACTAACCATCACCTGCCATCTATGGGTCCAAGATAATAATGGCAAATGAGTCTCGGCTACTTTTTGCATTACCCATACTAACCATCACCTGCCATCTATGGGTCCAAGATAATAATGGCAAATGATTCTTGGCTACTTTTTGCATAACCCATACTAACCATCACCTACCATATATAGAGCATGTTCTAATAAAAGTCCCCATAATTGTATGGCTCTCATCATCAATAAATATATCCAAACTAGGACCACGATTGAAAAAGAAGTTTTCTTCATATGCATAGTTGGCTAATGAATCAACAAATAGATTCCAATGTAGTGGAATCAGCTAAAGAGACACTCTCTCAAAGTCATCGATCACGTTCATGGTAGCATGATAGTACATATGAAGAATAGGGTTTCGTATTGTGTGCGTACCATTCAGTTGGTTCAAAACCAATTGGGAATCCTCTTTTACTAACAATTGGCAAATACCACTCTTCTTTGCAATGTTCAATCCCATAATCAAAGCTTTGTACTCCGCCATATTATTAGTAAAGCCTGCTCCAAGGTAGACATCTAATTTCATCATGATTCTATGTCAGGGATCCCTAATAACCATGCCTATACTCCCTTTCTTATTGGGGCATGTGGACACTCCATCAAAGTATAATGTATACGTCCACGATGGGTTCACACAACCAACCATCGTCACCTCTACTCGTAATTATGATAATCAAAATTTAGCATGTTTAGAGGATATACCAAAGGCTCCATCCCACCTTCTTCATTGAATATAACAAGGATACTCATTAGAATTCATAAACAATGATGACAGAAGACTTTGATTTCCCAAATAAATGATCTATCCTCTTGCTCAATGATTTTATATCCCTTATTCCACCAGACAAGATCTCCTTAGTGATATCTTTGCTACAAGTATGGGTGTTCCAAGTAAGAAATTACCTGCCCCATCAACCAATGTTTTCGCTTGCAGGTTTGAGATCAGCCAAGCATGGACCTGCAAGGCATAATTCTTATTAATGCATTTAGAGATAATCTTATTAAGATTAATCTTATTTTTAAACTCCACTCCTTGTAGATCGGCTAGTAATGCTATGGACTTATTTTTCCCTATTTTGACTATTTTGTAGGGACCATCCCATGCTCAAAGAGTGAATCTTTGTCCCCCAAAGAATGGTTAATTGTGAATCTTATGGTCGATAACTCAATCTCTAGGGGTATATGCACTCCTCCCCATAAACTAACTTGAATGGGGTGTGGCATGTGGCTCTTTTAAATGTTGTGTTATACACCCACACTGCCACGTATAACTTCTTATCCCAGTCTCATTTCTTCTTTGATACTATCTGTGATAGAATACCCACAAGTTGTTTATTCGTACTTCAACCTACCCATTCATCTGCATGTTATAAGGAGTCATCTTATTGTGCTTAATCTGCCATGCTTTATTTAGGCTCATAATCACTTTATTTAGAAAATGGGTTCCATGGTCCGCAACACTAATTTCTTTGGTGGACCAAATTGCCATATAATCTACTCAAGCAAGAAGCTAGTAGTATCCTTTACATTGTCCTTCTTTGTCACTCGTGCTTCTAACCACTTCGTAAAATAGTTAATTGCCACTATGATATATCTCTTCTATATAGAAGACAATGGGGTAAAAGGACCCACAAAATTGATGCCCCACTTCTCAAATGGTAGTATAGCCATAATAGGAGTTAATGGGCACTTCCTATTCTCCCTACTATCATGCCTTAGACATATATCACATCTCTTGACATACTCAAATGAATCTTGGAAAATGGATAGCCACCAATATCTAGCTCTTAAAGCTTTTTGTGCAGTAGTCAACTACTCCGCAAAGTGTCCTCCACAACCAGAGTCCTGGCACTCTTCCAAGATAAATGCAACCTCGTCAAGCATAACACATCGGCAGTAAACATTATCAACCCCTTGCCAATATAGTGTTCCTGCAATCAAGGCAAATTTCAAATCGTGCTGTCTAATTTTTCTCTTCTACGCAAAGTTGAATTTGATTATTCTTCTTTTTCCTGATAACCACTGGCAAACACCACTCTATGTATTGTCCAGGAAATACCAAGCTAGCCTTAAGCAATTTTTGTAACTCCTAAAATAGTTCTTCCCTTAGCTCAAAAGGCATATGGCTCACTTTCTGTCGCACAGGACAGCTACCTTCCTTCAAAGGGATAGTATGCAGACCCAAACTAGGAGGAATACCCCTCACCTCATCATAACTCCAAGCAAATATGTCATGGAATTCTTGGATCAAGGATACATAGTCCCTTCTCTCTTCTAGACTGAGCATAGCCCCTAATTTAATAGGTCGTGGATCATTCAACATTCCGAGATTTAGCTCAATCACATCCGCGTCTCTTATTCTATCTTGAGCTTCAATCAACTCATTTAGAGCCAGTTGGTATATATCCTTTGTAGTGGACCCCTCTTTTGATTCATTGCTTGATGAAGTCTCACTGCTAGATGGTTCCTCTAATGCATCTAATTCTAATGAGGATAAAGAAGCTCTCTCACTTTGAGGAGACTTAAGATATGCATCTACTACCACACGATTGGCACCTCTGCCAAAAATCAAATGACCAATAGGTATATCTAATTGACAGTCAGATCACAAGATCCATGGTCTTCCTAACAATACTTGATAGCTTGGTTGTCCTAAAATTGAATAACCCTAAAGTCTACAGTGCATTCCGCACTCGCAACAGTCACATTGACTTTGGTAATGCAACCTTTAGGTTGTCTTAAACTGTCATCAGCCATTTGAAGAATTGTGGAGGCATCCTTTTGGATTTCTAATCCTAGCATTTCCATCAATTCCCAACTCATAATGTTGATGGAGGATCCCATTTCTACAATAGCACGATCCACTAATATTTCATCAACATACGCTACTACCCTTAGCCAATGTGTTTTAGTATACTCAAACCAATCCTCTCCCACATGAGCTATTGCCAAGGGCTCAACGATATACCTAGTGCAAAGAATCTTTTTAAATTATTTATGCACTTTTGGAGATAACTTGATTAATTGCAGGAGGTTCACATCAAGCTTTATGCTGTAAAGAGAACTCGATAAATCAAACTCATGCAATGGTTCTCTTTTCTCGCTAGAGCATTCTCTCCTTTGGCCTTTTTGAATTGGCTTTGGCACCTCCTTCTTAGCTTTTACCTTCTTCTTTGGCAACTCATTTTGAGGGTTAGATTTGCCATCATCAGCTTTTAGAGGATTAGCTTCTACATTAGGGTTAAGGACTTGCATCCCTTTATCATCTTGTTTAGGGTTTACCTCAACATGTTTTACATTATCGCTATTGCCTTCTTTAGCATTTTGCCCTCTTGTAATCGATAGCAAGTTAGAAGCTTCAATGTTGTTGACACTCATAGTTTCAATAAGGTTGATACCACTACCACTAGGCAACTCTTTAACAATAGCTTTCCCTCTTTGCAATATTTACTTTGGTCCATCATCTTGTTGGAGATTATTTACTTGCACTTGATGATTGACTGGACCTGGTTGCCTACTCTCTTGCTGGAGGAGAGAACTAATCTTACTCCAACTGGTACTAGCTAGATGGCCAGACTTCCCACATATGTCACATTTAACATTAGGTTAATTCCTATGGAAATGTTGGCCACCACACCACTTATAGTTGAATCTTAAGGGGGCACCCTCCTCAGGGCATTGACTCCCTATCAAATTCTGCTATTTTTTAAGAAAATTGACATCAACAGCTATTTTCCTATGTTGTTTGAAGATCATGCTGGTATAATGCTTCATCATATCCTTAACTTTGCTAAGGACATTCAATGCACTAGACTCATAGCCATGATCATCTACTTGTTGTTCCATGGCCCTAACCACCTGATTAGGGGTTGGCTACTACTACTAATTAATTGAAACCACATTAGGGTTTATCATTTGACTTCCATTCTTTAGTGGAACCATTTGACTAGCCATTGGCGTGGTCACACTGAGAGGAGTTGGTAGCAAGGGCACATTTTGTATTATGCTTTCTCTCCCATCATTCGGGTTAGTCATAGCTATCGCTTGACTTCCATTGGTCAATGCCAAACTATTTCCAAGAACTAGACCCACATTAAGATTGGTCTAGAGGTGTAGGCCGCTTGTAGTTGAGATTCTACTTCCTCTACTTGACTAATAGTAGTGTTTATATTCAGCAAGGTGACACTACTCAACTACACCTCAATATTGAAGTCCAAACCATGCAAAAAATATTGTAGTTAGACAGCTGCTAGGATAGGGATAGAGGCTTGTAATTTGTGAAAGACCTCTTTTAACTTCTTGGCATATGCTTGGATATCCTCATGTGGCTCTTGATGTGTCACATTTAGTACACATAGCCAATATTGTCCATCCCTTTCAAGGGAAAAATCCCCTTAAAAGTTAGTGTAAAATAAATCAATAGTGGTTATGGTTTTGGCCTCTAGGCTATGATACCATACTGTAGCTCTTCCCTTGAGGGTCATGTTAAAGAATATCATTAAATGTCCTTCATATTGGATATGGGTTTTGAACATCAACTTTTGAAACTCCCTAATGTTGAGCTCCACATCTTCCTCCACTAACCCATTAAAGATGGGTAGGGGGAAACCTAAGACTAGCAAATTCATTGTTCCAGTAGGAATTGCGATAGGTTGTGGCATAACAACAATTGGATTTGCAATAGGATTTGGAGGGTGGGTTTACACCCGGACTTGATGTAGGTTGACTTACTAGGGGAAGGGGAGCACTAGAGCTTCCTCCTCCCAATGGACTAATTGTGGCTCTAGGACCACTAGATCTACTCCATGGTAGGAATATTGGACTACTACGTTGAGGGGAATACCTCCTCGAGATCTTAGTACGCGGCCTAGCTCTTTCTTGCTTTTGGATTTCAGCTAGACGATGTTTATTAGTAAACAATGGATCAATCTCAATGTTCTTTGGCATAAATTGGCTAAATGGTCCCTAGATGCGCCACCTGTTGGGACTCAAAATGGCTAAATGGTCCCTAGATGTGCCACCTGTTGGGACCCAAAATGGGTCCAACATTGACTCTCTAGGCACTAGTCGGGCCTATCTTCACTCAAAGAACAAACCCTCTTGACCTCGCAACCAGGAGCATCTAAGGGACACATTGCCCTAGCTTCTATCGTAAATTTCACATTTGTTTTGGATTGTAATCCAACAGTTAAGCCTTCCCCACACTCCTCACATGGAGTCCCTACACATATCAATGTAAAACACCACATAAGCGTAGATAGAGGAGGCACCCCTCGGCTAAATGTTGCAACCCCACTGTGGCTCTCCTACACCTTGAGGATTGGCGCCTCGATGCACCGCTAATATAAATAACACGTATGTCACAAACTCCACTCTTGTTTTCAAATGTTTCAGGAGACATAGATATTTTCCTCACTAAATAGTCCCAAGGAAATCGATCATCTAAACCTATAGCTTAGGATATCTCACATACTTAAGATAGGTCATATGCATGAATACAATTGCAATGCATCGAGTAATGATACCATGAGTTGTGTGCAATGCAATTGTGTATGAACCATAGTAGTCAATAATTTTATCATTTAGAAATCAACATTGTGAGGTGCAAAGGCATTTCTTTCAATGATTTTAATGTAATGTTGTGCTTGTTGAGGGTTAGCATCGAGCACCATAAACATCCTATATGCCATGCATCAGCAAAAGATCACTTGATTTGGACCTATTCTTGGAGCACTAGAGTTGTGAACATGTTGAGAGCTTGATTTTAGGACTCGGTTTGGACCTATTCTTGGAGCACTAGAGCTGGTCTTGGAGCTAAAAAGTGTCCGAGAGGCATTAAAGAGCTCGATTTGGGGTTTCGTTGTGGGTGTATTGAGTTCGTATTAAATAAGAATTGGTATGGAAGTCAAGCTGAGTATTTTTGGCTAGTAGAAACTGAGAATTCTAAATTTCCATAAATTTTGAGCAAAAAAATAGTGGAAAATAGAAAAAAGTGGAGAAATTTAGGTTTTTTGAGATAGAAAATATGGAAAAATAAGGGTTAATGTGTGTGCATGTGTGGCAAGGCTAAAGCATGAGGTATAGCCTCAATTCAGCCCTTGTCTTTATGTTACAGTGCATTTTTATCGCTTTACACATTGAAAATGATAAAACAAAACAAAACCTTACACCTATGCAACGGTGCAACACATAAACTGTAGGGGGAAAAGAGGGATTGTGGAAGTGTCTAAGTGCTGAAAATGATGCAAAGTCAGATATTTTAGTTATGCATGCTATATAGGACAATTGATTACTTAAGTTAAAGAGATTGATAGCACGATAAAGTTTGGTGCTACTCTCTAGCAATGCAACAATAACGTGTAGATTGAAAATCATGAAAGGATCATTTTGCACACCATGTGGCTGATTTTTAATCATAAAATGGTTTTGCAAAATGGTCATACACTTTTGCAGTTTGCATGCCACATGGTATAAAAACTTGGATGCATAGCCCTTGATTGCCTAAATAAATGACCAACGTGGAGTGTGTGAGGATTCCTAGGCTGTAGGATAGATGAGCAGTTCTTTGGGGTAAGTTTAGTGAGGAAATATCAACTCATGGATCGTTTAATATACAAAAGAGTGGAGCTTGTATGTTTGTCCTGTATGTTGGAGTAGTGCATCAAGGGGCCAATCCCCAAGATGTAGGAGAGCTGCAGTGTGGGGCCACGAGACTTAGCCAAGAGGTTGCCTCCTATGTATGTGATACGTGGTATATTATACCAATGTGTATGGGATCTCTCTTTGAGGAGTAGGGGAAGGCCAACATTGGACTGTGTCCTAGTACAAACGGTAGATTGATATTAGAATTTAGTGTAGCATGTCCCTTAGAATGCTCTTGGCCGTGAGGCCTTGTGGGGTGTCTTGTGTGTCTTAGAGGTTTAGCTAGTGCTAAGAGAGCCACTGTTAGGCCCATTTTTGGTTTCGACAGGGTGGTGCATTTGCCGAGAGTTGCCTATAAGTGGCGGTCTTTGAATCTAGTCATGAAGGGACCTATGTTTATTGTGCCAATTAGGAGTGTGCTAGGCTACCCATAAAATGGGCTTTGTTTAAGGATGGAAAACCTTGGCTTTCCCTATACAAAACATACTTATGGACTTAGTTAGTTATGTAGAGCATGAGTCCTCTACAGAAGATAATTTAGGTGATGAGAAGAGTAGCCAATTAGTGGTTATCCCATCCTCTAATGTGATGGCGTGGGCCAAGGTTCACGTTGGTGTGGTCTCTACCCACGATAAATCATGTATAACCATCCATCAACCTACAGGGCATGAAACAAGTATGTTGGAAACTATGGTGGTCATGGCATCAACAAGTGATTATGGTAAAGTCGTAGTGCCATGGGAAAAACTCGACATACAGTGGAGTGCAATTATGGATGAAAAATTCCATGTGGTGGGGCATCATGCCAAAATTTTAGGTATCACAAGGATGTTAGAAGCCCTAGCTGTAAAGGGAAAACCATTGCTTAAAAGGCACAACCCCCAAGTCCTAAGTGCTAATGATAAGTTTACTTTTGATGAGGGGCAAAAGATCCTAGATAAATCCATCATGGAATTGCCTAGGAAGGGGCAAGATATGGAAGATACTCCAAGAAAGGATCAAAATGACATGCTAAGAGCTATAGGCCTCCCTTGACCACTTTATGACTGGCAGAAAAGGGAAGTTAAGGATATATTAACCTTCCTACACTAGTAGAGGTGGAAACAAAAGAGGCCAAAGACCCTAAAAGACTGGAACTAGGTCATGACGAATATGAAGATTTTAATGACCCAGTTTTGATCCCAAGAAAGAGGACTAAATGCCCTCCTCCTTATAGGGATCTCTTAGTGTTTCATGGGTTGGTAAATGAGATCTCGATGTTGCACTTAAAGGAATACAACCTAACATGCCTTGCAAGTGGGTTTGATGACACACATTGGATGCTTGTGTTCTCTAGCACCCTGAAGGGAGAAGCTAGGAAATTGTATTGGAGCCTCCCAAGAGGGTCGATTAAATATTTTGATGAGCAATGTGATAAATTTTTAGATGAATATAAAAAGAAGGTGCCTATGACCCATGTTTTAGAACAGCTTATGCAGGTTAGACAAGAGTCCTATCCTTCTGCTAAAGAATATGCTAAAGCCTTTGATGATATTCTTAGGCTTTGGCCAAGAAGGACTACTACATTGCTAGGTGATGTGCTATGTGAGATCTTTATGAGCGACTTAGAGATTAATAACCAAATCCAAGTGAGGATGCGAGAGCCTAAATCATTAAATGAAGCCAAGATGCATGCAGTTGACCATGAGCAATATATCCAAAGATGTTAGGAAAACTTTTTGAGTTTTCCGAATTTAGTGCAAGTGCATCAAAATATCCAGCCTATTCCACAATGAGAACATTAATTTGCTAATACCAAGATAACCTTGGCAAGGGATCTTGGTAGCCAGAATGTGCAAGCAAGAAATTGCAATTCCATGAGTAGTGACAATATGCCTCTTGGGGATAAAAAGATTCCAAGCCCAACAAGTCCCATCAAGGCTTGTAATGCCTCCATGAGAGGTAGTTGTGACGGCCACATTGATAGAACTAATGGGCCTACCAATGTGGATGCACGTCCAATGAGTGGTTCCAAATTTTCTCTTAGTAAGGCTCTTGAGAGACTTTTTCGATTTATGGACGAATCATGCTTTCGAGTAGATGTTGTTCCTTTTAGTAAGAGCATGGTTTCTATGAATAAGAAATTGGAGAGTGGACAAAGGCAAGTAAAGACATCTCATATGAAGAAGATGCACTAGGCCCAAGTTCCACCTATACTCGATGGAAGTCATAAGGATGTGAGGCCATCTGGATATAGCAATAAGTCTATTTTGAGTCCATTAGACCAATGCAGCAAAATGAGGCAGTATAAGAATATAAAAAGGAATATGATATGGGTTTGGATACCAAATATTTCTAAATGTGTGGTTGATGTGCCATATGAAAGGCCAGGAATTCCATGTGGATATGCCTTGATGATTTTCCAAGTTGATGAGATCAACAGCCATAATGACACATCTGACAATATGCACAGCCCTAAGTTTCATCTAGGTGATTCGCCTAGGGTTGAAGTTCTACCTAGTTTGGGTTGCAACATTGACCTATTCCAAAATCCAAACAAGGAAGGTTCAAATGAGCACAAAGCTGTGATTCATGAGCCCAATGAGGTCATTCATTTAGCTCATAGTACCCAAGAAGAGATGGCCCTTATTACTTAGATATCAGTAGAAATGCTTGGGCTAGTGGATCTACAAAAGCCCAAGATCAAGATTTGAGCTAACTTGCATAAGTAGTATGTGGCTAGCCCTCACATCTCATGATATCTTTGGTCTCAGCTAGCCAGATAAGATGAAGTATATATGCCAAAAAGACCATCCATTAGATGCAGCCAAATGAGCTATTTTCGTTAGGCCAAGAGGGCCAATTAGTTTGCAACAAAATTTTCTATTTCATTAGGCCAAGGGGGCCATTTGTCTGTTAAGTGCGGATGTGTTTTACGGGTTTTGTTTTAGAGCTGTGCTAGACAAATTATCGCGAACCTAGGGGGAGCCTTTGCTACACTGGAGCTTCTCGTGGCAGCCCAATCCATAGGTGATATCTATCCTTTACGAGTACCTTATTTTTACACTGAATATGTTTGTGTACTTGTGAGGGATTTCTTTTGTTGGGGACCAGCAATCAAGGCATGAAGTTCCAGGTATAGGTCAGCAGGTATGTCTGAGGGAGGTCTAAGTAGTTGTTGATGCCTCTCATGTAAAGGCATTGTCAGACACTGAAAGACCTATTTTAGAAGGCAATCCTAGTGACCTGTTCTACTAACCTGCTAGGTGGCCATTCTAGGAGTTTTTGTTACTTGTGAGGTAGTTAGAAAAGCCTACCAAAAAATATATATGCAAATAAGAAAAAACCTGCATATCTAAAAGAATAAAAATAAACAAAGGTGTGTAAAAAGGGGTTCTAACCCCTATAAAAATAGAAAAAGAAAGAAAGAAAAGTGGTATAAGATCTTAATCATCGCCTTGTAAAGGCCTAGTAGGTTTTCTGGGAACGAGATAAGACCCGGGGCTGATGCCTTGTCTTCCTAAGGGGGTGGCATCTAGATTAAAAAATAAAAATAAGAGAAGGTTGGAGGGAAAATAAAAGTGAGTGGAAGATGAAAATGACAAATGATTAAGTGTCGCCTTGCAAGGGCTTGGTTGGTTCTTGGGTACCAAGACAAGTTCTGAGGCCGATTCCCTGTTCTCCTCGGTTCACTACACTTAGCTCCCTCTTTTTTACATGCCCGAGTATGGAAGAATTAAAGTAAAAGGAAAATGTATCAAATAAAAATATTTATTACTCAGGATATAGGAGTCCTCACCTAGGAGGAGCTCCTAGTTGAGTTGTCCTCAGTTAGGTAGGTAGTTCAAACCACCACTTAGGATGACCTCTCTATGGTTCTTTTTAGCTTGGCCGTGTTGGAGCAGTCAGTTAGTGACTAACTAGGCCTACTCCTCATGGATTTTATGACTTGGTTTTGACAGGGGGTAGGGTGAGAGTTGTGATGTGTTTTGTTGTGTATTTTTCTTGTATCAGCTTGATGCTCTTTGTGCTTGTGTTTCTATGTAGGTCTATTCATGGGATTTGATGGGCTGAGTTACTCTATCCTGTGGTCACCAATGAGAGCTCGATTTTAGGACCCAATTTGGACCCATTCTTGGAGCACTGGAGCCCGTTTTGGACTCAAAAAGTGAGCGAGAAGCGTTAAAGAGTCAAATTTCATGAAAAATCAAATGATGGTGGATGGCTGATGAGCTGGAGTTCTCCTAGATCCATTTCAACGACCTCAAGAATCCAACGCAAGTCTCGGTTCATTGATCGAAGGTTATTTGACCCCCCATTTAATCCCCCAAGGTTTGGTGTTATAAAGCAATTACTGGATCCAGGAGCTACAAAGTGCGCAGGGAAGGCCAAGATGATGGAGTTTGATGTCATGAAGACACCTGTCCAAACAGATTTCAATTTGGAGTTGGTTTGCCTCTCAAAACCAAAATATCAATTTGTCGGCATTGTAAAACCAAAAGCATGAACTAGTTATTTTCAAGTTTTAAGCTTTAAAGCTTGATTAGCTTTGGCTAATCTCCAAAAAATGAAATGTCATGAAGGGGGGTGCATGTTTTCGTGCGGTCGTTTTTGGGGAAAATTTTGGCATTTCTTAGCCGCGAGACAGAGATGAAGGACATGGAGAGGGCTCTGAGATGCATCTCATCTTCGCTCTCCATTGCTGAAATCAAATCAGAGAATGATGTACTATGCAAAGAGAATGAAAACTAGTCTTTCTCTCTCCTCCTTTCTCTCTCCTCTTAATGCTTTTTCATGCATATGAATTCAAGAGAGAAAGGGGGTGGGTTTTGATGACGAATTTGGATGTAATGATGCTGATGGAGTGGTAGAGGTCGTAGATCGGAGCAAGGGATTCATCAACAGAAAAGGAGAAGCATCAATGGCCTCACGAGCATGGCTTACGATCCAAATCTGGGGGTTTTTATGTGTAGGTATGTGCTCTCTTTGTTTTTATGAAACAATGCTTAAGTGAAATGATTGATAATGTTTGTTCTTCATTTCTCATGCTGGATATTCTTTGAAATCATAATGAAAATCATAAATTTTAATGACATATAAATTTCCCATAAAGCATGCAAAACCTGCAAATTGCAGTTTTCATGACAAAATGATGAAATTTGGGGTTTCGTTGGGTGTTTTGAGTTCGTATTAAATAAGAATTGGTATGGAAGTGCAGCTGAGTATTTTTGATAAGTAGAAATTGAGATTTCTGAATTTCCATAAATTTTGAGCAAATAAATAGCAAAAAAATGGAGAAATTTAGGTTTTTTTGAGATAAAAAATGTGAAAAAAATAGGGTTAATGTGTGTGCATGTGTGGCAAGACTGAAGCATGAGGTATAGCCTCAGTTTAGCCCTTGTCTTTATGTTACAGTGCATTTTTATTGCTTTACACATTGAAAATGATTAAAAAAACAAAACCCTACACCTATGTAATGATGCAACACATAAACAGAAGGGGGAAAAGAGGGATTGTGGAAGTGTCTAAGTGGTGAAAATGATGCAAAGTTTGATCTTTTGGTTGTACATGCCATATAGGATGATTGATTACTTAAGTTAAAGAGGCTAGTAGCACGATTAAGTTCAGTGCTAGTCTCTAGCAATGCAACAGTAATGTGTAGATTGAAAATCATTAAAGAATTGTTTTGCACACCACGTGTGTTGATTTTTTATCATAAAATGGTTTTGCACAATGGTCATACACTTCTGCATTTTGCATGCCACATGGTATAAAAACCTGGATGCATAGCACTTGATTGCCCTAATGTGGAGTGTGTGAGGATTCCTAGGCTGTAGGATAGACGAGCAGTTCTTTGGGGTAATTTTAGTGAGGAAATATCAACTCATGGATTGTCCAATATACAAAAGAGTGGAGCTTGTACATTTGTCCTATATGTTGGAGCAATGCATCAAGGGGCCAATTCCCTAGATGTAGCAGAGCTGCAGTGGGGTCACAGCACTCATCCGAGAGGTTGCCTCCTATGTATGTGATACGTGGTATATTATACCAATATGTATGGAATCTCTCTCTGAGAAGTAGGGAAAAGCAATTGTTGGACTATGTCCTAGTACAAACACAAGATGGATATTAGAGTTTAGTGTAGCATGTCCCTTAGATGATCATGGCTGTGAGGCTGTGTGGGGTATCTTGTGTGACTTAGAGGTCTGGCTAGTGCTAGAGAGCCAATGTGGGGCCCGTTTTTGGTCCCAACAACACATGTTTATTGAGATTTATTTTATATCATTTTTTATTTCACACGAACCCCATAAACACCACAAAAATCTCAAAATTGATCATTTTTCTTAAAACCGTGTAATGGCAGGTTTTGTGGATTTATGTATAAATTATTATATGATTAAATTTTCTTATTTTCTTCAGTATCTCTGATAGATTACATCATTAACAACCAAAGAGAACCATTTCCAAAAAAATTTAACCAAAATCTATCATAAAACAAATAGAATGATTACTTACACATAAAAACATGCTTTTTGAGACTCTTATGTCAAGTTGGTGCTCTTTCTTGGCCGTTGATGTTGTTCCACAGCCTGATCTATGATCCTTTGTGCTTCAAGCGTCCACTCCCTATCAAATTCTACTACTTTTTAGGGAAATTGACATCAACAACTATTTGTCTATATTGTTCGGTGATCATGTTAGTATAGTGCTTCATCATATCCTTAACTTCGCCCTAAGGACATTCCAGGGACTTGACTCATAGCCGTACTCATCTACCTGCTGTTCCATTGGCCTAACCACTTGATTGGGAATTGGCTGCTAATTCCCTGGAGCAACATTAGAATTTTTCATTTGGCTTCCAACATTTGGTGGAGCCATCTGACCAGCAATAGGCATGGTCACACTAGGAGGAGCTAGCAACATGGGCACATTTTGAATCATGCTTCCTCTCACATTGGAGGTACTCATGGGGGCGTCTCTTGACCTCTGTTTGTCAATGCCAAAGTATATGTGACACTTGTGAGAAAGCAGAGTTGCATAATTGGAATGTGTGCACAAGAGGAAGGAGAGAGCTCAAAGTACAAAAACAACATCTTGCTTACTAAGTTGCTTAGAAGTACACCTTGGGTACACTCTCCCTCACTTGATAGTGACCCATAGGCTGTTTATATAGCCTCTGCCAAGTTAGGGTTAGGGTTTCCCCTGCCCCTAAGGCTATTCATACCCATCTTCCCTCATACTCCCTTGCTTATAGTGGGTTCCTATGCCTATCTTCTAACACCCCCCTTCAATGCCAGGGTGGCATTGGATTACAAGGCATGTAAGATGTCTTCCCCCCTTCTTGGGATGCCTTTATAAATCAAGCTTACAAGAGTGTTTTAGGTAGATGATTTAAAGAGTCAAAATAGTTGATCTTCAGATGGATTGGAGGCATAGTTGGCCACCAATTCTTTGGGTACATCAAGAGTGTTGGGGCATTTACTAGTGATATGCCCTGTCTTCTTGCATTTGTTACATTTCATTTTCTCGGGATACTTCTTCCAACAGTTATTTACAAGATGCTCTTTTTCGGGAAGTGAAGATGCCTAACTGTTGCTGCTTTCTTTATGGTTCCTCTTTTCTTCATCCAAACAGGATTGAATGGTACTTGCCAATGTAGGATCTGGAATGTTGGTGAGAGTGGTTACAAGAGTAGGAAACACCTATTTTACAGCTTTTAGGAGAATAGCAATAGAATCTTCTTCATGTATTGGAGCTTGTACAGAGGCAAGCTATGCCATAAGTCCCTTCATGTGAGAGATGAATTTTCCCAAATCTTCTCCTAACTTATATTCGAAGCTAAAGAATTCAATTTTAAGGAATATTTTAGTATTTTTACCAATGGCTCCATAGAGCTTTTCAAGCTCATCCCATTTTTCTTTAGCAATGTTTAGTTGATTAACATGATGAATCAGGGACTCATCTAAGTGTAGCATTATGATTGCTTGGGCACGTTGGTCATCCTCTATATCAATTAGATTTGCAGAGTTTACAACTCTAGTGGCTTGAATGAAAGGCCAATACCCTCTCTCCATCATTTTGTACTTTATAAGTACCTGCCATGGGTGAAAATCTTTGCCATCAAACTTTTAAATTTGAGGACGGACATCAGCATATGTTGTGGTCATTGGGAAGGTCTTACCACTTGTTAGGACAAGGGCAGTGTCTAGTCCCTTACAAATTTTCTACTGAATGCGAAAGAAAATCAAACAATTGAAATCAAAGTTGCAATGAGGAGAAAGGCTAAAAATCATACAGATGTAATATTTCAAGGTATGAGACTGTGGTGGTCCTTTCTTATGTGCAATCTTCTTTTGAGGTTTAATAGTCTTTTTAGGTTTTAATGAAGTAAACCTAGACTGGACTTCAGGCTCCTCCTTGTGGTATGGCTTAGTGGATGAAGCTTGTGTTGGACAAGGTTTGTCTATGATCTCAATGCTTGTTGCTGATGATTCCGAGGAAAGTACAATGATACTCATCCTTTTGATTTCATTGACCAGTGTACTTGAAACAAAGTCACTCAAGATATGCAATACACTTCTAGTGTATGATGGTCTATGTGTTTATAATTGTACACATAGCCTTACAATTTTAACCAGAGCACTTGGTTGTTTTCATTTCCGAACAAAAGCATTCAAATTGTGTAGGTATTAGCAGCAATGATGATTTAAACAAAGTGCCTTAGTCAAAAATGAGAAAGATGGAGATTTTCTTGTGCACTTAGTGAGGTTGAGGGTATAGGAAGCTGAAGAGATCAGAGAAGGCTCTGATACCATGTGAGAAAGCAGAGTTGCATCATTGGAATGTGTGCACAAGAGGAAGGAGAGAGCTCAAAGTACAAGAACAACAACTTGCTTACTAAATTGTTAGACATACAACTTGGGTACACTCTCCCTCACTTGATAGTGACCCATAGGCTTTTTATATAGCCTTTGCCAAGCTAGGGTTAGGGTTTCCCCTGCCCCTAAGGCTATTCACACCTATCTGCCCTCATACTTCCTTGCTTATAGTGGGTTCCTATGCCTATCTTCTAACAGCACCTAGATTGTGATTCTAGTTTTCCCTAAAAGTATTGGAGTTGAGCAATAGTTGGAATGGGAATATAAGACTGCAACTTACAAAATACTTCATTCATTTTCTTGGCATAGCTTTGAACATTCTCGTGAGGTTCTTGACGTGTTACTTTAAGAACACATAGCTAATACTGGCCTCCAATTTCAGGGGAAAACTCTATTTGGAAGGCCATTACAAATAGGTCAATCATAGTTATGGTTCTAGCCTATATGCTATGATACCATACTACAACTTGTCCTTTCAGAGTCATATTAAAGAACATCATCAAGTTTCCTTCATCTTGGATTTGACAGTTGAACATTAAGTTTTGAAACTCTTCATTAATATGAAGTTACGCATCTTCCTCTACTAACCCATTAAAAATGGGTAGAGGAAATCCTAAGGCTGGCAAGTCCAATGTTCCTACTGGGATTGCAATGGGTTGTGTCATGATGATTGGGTTCTCTAGAGGAGTTTGAACGGATAGCACTACTACCCCACTCAAAGTGGGCTGACCGACTAGGAGAGGGGAATTTTTAGAACTTCCTCCTCCTCCTAACAAACTATTTGTGGAACTAGGGTTGCTAAAACCCCTCCTTTGTAGGGATATCAGATCACTTCGTTGAAGAGAATATCACCTACTAATTTCGGTCGGCCGTCTAGCCCATTCAGCTCTTTCTTGCTTCTGAAACTCACCTTGACAGTCTTTTGGGTCTATTTCACTACCTTTTGGCATAAACTAATAAACTAGTCCCTATTGATCAAGATTCGAACACCACCACCACTATTAGCAACTCTTGGTAAACGCACCACTTGTCGGGACCTAGAACAGGCATGACACTAGCTCTAAGGCTCTAGCCAGATCTCTATGCTCAACCAAAACACCCCACGGCCTCACGACTAAGAGCGTCAGGAAGCTACACATAGATTTAACCTCTAATTTAAATATTTACATTCGTATGGCTCGTAGTTCAATGGATAACTTTTCCCAAACTCCTCAATCACAGGGAGCCCTTACACATATTGGTGTTGTCCACCACATAAAATAAACACATGGAGAGCACCCCTCGGCTAACTGCCACAGCCCCACTACTATGACTCTCCTATACCTAAGGGATTGGCATTGAGGAGATACTCTATGAACACATAAAGCACGTACGACACATACTCCTCTCTTTTAAATAATCTCTTTAGGAGATAAAAGATAATCATCACTCGAACACTCCCCAAAGGAAATGAATATCTAGCCCTATGGCTTGGGATACCTCACCCTCAACGTGGATCAATATTTATGAAGACAATTGCCATGCATCCAAGATGATACCATGTGTTGAATGCAATGCAACTATGAATGATTCGTAGTGATCAACCATTTTTATTCATGTAAAATAACACAATGACAGTGCAAAACCATTTCTTTTCATGCTTTCATTCTAAATATAATTGCTGTGTTGCATAGGGTTAGCATCGAGCATGCTCATACTACTAAATCCTTTAATTTTCAAAACCACGTGTCTTATATGCCATATATTAGAAAAAAATAAAAATTTATCATATTATCATCCCTTAGCACCCTCCTTCTCCCTACCACTTGAGGTTATGCATTCGATGATAGGTTTAGAGAGCATTTTGATGTATTTTTCGTCTCATAAAAAGCAATAAATACTCACTTTAACATAAAGATAATGCCAAACTAAGGCTAAATCTCATGCCTCAGTCTTATCATACATCCACAAACACAAATGTTATTTTTTCCTATTTTTCAAGTGTTAAAAACCTATTTTTTTATTTTTCTCTACTTTTTTCTATTTATTTATCAATAAATAATGATATATCTTGATTTTTTGATGTGACTTGATTAGAATTGCTGAGAATTATTTTCATTTCTTATTTCATTCCATGCAAACAACACTAACACATCAAAACCCCCAAATTCCATGATTTACTCTAAAACTACAATTTATGGGTTTTACGTGTTTATAAAAAAATTAATAAATAACCAAATATTACTGATTTTCTTAATGTTTCTCATAGATCAGATCATTGACAACAAAAAACAACCACTTTCAACCATTTGCAACTGGAACTTATCATAAAACAATAAAATTTACCACTTACTCATAAAACTACGCTTTATCTCATATGCATCTCGTGATTAGAAGGCCGTTGACACTCATTAACAGTTGTTAATGCTCTTCCAAACATCGATCTATGCTCCATCATGTCTTACCATGATCTTGCCCAATTTGAAATCTCTCAAATTAGTCCATCCCCCTTCTCTCATAGATTGATCCATGGAAACACACATCAAGAGGAGAGAGGAGAGAGGAGACTAGAAATTAAACTCTTCATTTAGTGCACCATTTTTTTATCTGATTGCGACAATAGGGAGCAAAAAGGTTCTTCATTACATGCTCAAGATGCCTCCTCTCTCTTTGCCCGATAAAAAACTGCCAAATTGGCAAATGAGCGAGTGCGCCAAAAAACTGTGTCCCCTCCTTCATTGAGTTTTTGAGAGTTTTACTCTCTTTAAGTAAGTATTATTCTTTAATGATTTAAAAAACTAGTTCAAACTTGAGTGTTCACACTATTCCACAAGTGGTTTTTTGCTGAACAAGAGAGGCCCAAATGAACTCCAATTTGCGATTTGACTAAACAGCTAGCTTCCTAGCATTAAAATCTATCAATCTAGGCTCCGTTGTACTCTTTTTGACTTCCAAATCACATAGCTACTTTAGAACGCCAAACCTTGCCAGGATTAAATGGGGGGTCAAACGACCTCCAACTAAGGAATGGAGACTTGCATTGGATTTCTAGAGTCAAAAGCCACCTAGGAAAACTCCAACGACCATCCGCTACTATTCAACTTTCCATGAAAAATTGGTATTTTACACCCCCCGGCCACTTTTGCACTTCAAAAACGGGGCCCAAAATCTAGCTCTCACCACCATCCACCTTTTTATGTGACACTATATTGAGATTTATTTGACCATATGAAGTCGCAAATATTGGTATCAATCACTTTATATAGGAGGAGTATGAGGCAAGGAGTGACTTAGCAATGACCAATATCTCGGCCAATGAGTAAAAGCACACATATCATATTTAAAGTTTTTCTTGAGATTAGTTAGAGAAGCCAAGAGAAACATTGTTGAAGTGTAATTACCATGTTCGAAGGGCAATTAAGGTAGCATAATATATGTCCCTATCAAATTAACATAAAACATACTGCAAGGAGCCACATAGGTGGGCCATTCCAACTAACAAACCCAACTCTGTTTTTGAACTACTCATAATTGAGCCAAACTGCAAAATCATCATATAAAGCTTGCTTTTCCACTTGGAGAAGATTTGAATTGTCAATCATTAGCATGTATGTATTTACCTTGAGGAAGTTTAATTGCATTTAGGATATGGTCTCAAACCATCTTATCAATATTTCATAGTAGAGGGTTAGTGACCAATGCAAATAGCAAAGGGGCTATTAGAGAACCTTACCAAATGGATCTTTCATATAAAGGGTTTAGATAGGGTGCCGTTCACCAAAATCCTAGCAATACCATTTAATAAATTGATTTTGAAGCATATTTCAAAATCCATTCCCAAAGCTTGGTGCATTACCACCAAAAGAAAGTACCATTGCATACATGGTCATATGCTTTGTCAAGGTAGCATCATGAAGTTTCCTACAATTTATGAAACCAACTGCCTTATATGAAAAGTTTTAGGAAGATTGTGTTTGATCCTTAGTGCCAAAGGATTTAAGAACACTTTGTGGGATAGATTCAACATAATTAGGGGATGCTAATGAGATGGGGGGACTCTTGTTTGAGTTTTGGGGATAAGCTTAATAGGCTCTTCATTGGCTTTAAGATCTATAGAAACCTTGTTTCTAAAATGTTTCAAGAGGTCAAAAAGATTGTGAAATACAAATTTCAACCACTATAGCATAGAATTCAATAGGAAAAGCATCAATATCGAGTGCCTTAGCAAAACACATGCATTTGACAACAAAGTGCACTTCTTTATTAATAGTGAATGGGAAAGCTAGTAGTAGCACATATTCAAGAGGTATAGGATCAAGTTGAACATCCAAGAAAGTAGCCAATCTCTACTTCCATTCATCCATTTCCAATGGCTCCATAGATGCAATAGCAAACATGTGCTTTTGAAAAGTTGTAGCCATATCACGATCGTCCATGGAGATGTTTCCCTTTGCATCTTGCATTGAAATAATAGAATCATTGAGCATCTCCCACCAATGCCTCGGTTGTACCAAGGAAGAGATAAGATGGAGACAAAAATTCTCTCTTGATAAAATACCAAAGAGTAGCATGTTCAATAAACATGGTAGGGTCATAGATTGAAAATACATCGTCAGGTTCTCCATCCGAATGAATACAAATTGCTACTACATGGCCCATGCCCCCAAGCACTTCTTTGACTATAGCACTAAGGTGTATCATTTCCCTCTTTCACTAATGTCAAAGAAGCACTCATACTTATCAAATAATAGAGTAGCACAATCCATGTAACCTAACTTGGTTTATTGTATTGCAACCACATCAAATCCACATCTTCTCACAAGTTCTTTAAGTGCTTTGTGACCCTTGGGAGAGCATAGGCCATGGACATTCCAAACATACAAATAATGTTCTTCAAAGCTCTACTAAGCAAAAAGGTGGTAAGAATCAAAGTAATCTTTAGAGTCAACACCATCTACCTAACAAATAAAGTCTTCCCCACAAAATGCTTATGGGGCATTTGTTAAAGTGAAAATTCAGTTTTTGTTGGTAGGCTTTCAAGGCTCCTTACCTTTAGTAGATACTTATATGTTCTTCATTATTAGTGGGAGTTTGAGATCACTTTTTGGCCTTTTAGAATGTAAAGAGAGATTGCACTCCACCAATGAGAAGGCTTTCACGATGAAACTCTTTTTCCAAAAATCTATTTTATATTTTTTAAATATAAAATTTATATTTTTGATATTTTAAAAAATATTTTTTATATTAAAAAATAAATATGAAATTTTTTATTTTTTAGTTTTATTAAAATGAGTAAAGCAATTGTTGCTTTCTAGTAGTAAAATAGAGTGACTGTCATTTTCCAATAATAATATTTTACCATCATATTTCAGCCATTTTTCTTACCAAGGGGAAAAAAGTGGTTTCTCAAATGACGTTGCCAAGTGCTCCCTTGGAGCATCATGGGGTTTGTCACTTAGACCCTATTGAGTCTACATCGCAATGGAAGAGTTTCTATCAAACCCACTAGGATCGACCTAAATTATGAGTTCCTAAAATTAGTTGGGTCTCCTAACAGCCAGCTAGTGTCAATAATTTGAGTTTCCACTTCTCACAAGATCACTCGAACTGAAGCGGACTTACCATTGCACTTGGTTCAAAGAGAATGGGAGACGAAGGGAAGCGCGGCGTGTCAACCCTCTTGCCCATAAGGCGAAATCCCATTTGGACCCCCTAAAACAATGCAAGTCGGTTCTACCTAGCAATTAGATGGTCATTTTATTGTTTTTCTATTTCTATTGCAAATTTAGAAAATCTCCCAGGTAATCAGAACCAGCCTAGCATTGGATGGTGGACCTATTGGGGTCACACCCACCCACTTTCCTTCGATGATGATATCATCTTTAGTTTTTAAATTACCTATAGCACATTTATTGAAACATATATAACCAGCTTTCTTAATTAGTCCCTTAAATCATAGGTCCCTTCACGTAATTTATCTCACAGACACACATAAAATTCAAACAATCCTTGAGTAAAACAAATTCCTTTATTATATTGGAAATTTATTACACTAATTTCGACTCTGCGGAAGATATACAGAATTCCACGAGGGTATTCTGCCCACCAAGTTTCCACCCTTGTAACTACTATTAGGGTTCTAGGATTCCATCCTCAGTTACAAAGGGTCTCATTACATTCTAGGAATAATGCGAAATTTATAGTGAGAGCCCCGCCTGGCATCCACATTTCCTACTACCCAAAACTATCCCTATGGATAGGTCCTTATAGTTTAGTATCTAATGTAACCTTCTACTTCATAATCTAAACAATATCCTTCGACAACTATTACTATCATGATTCTATGGATTATAACCCTGACTAATCTTTTTCATGACATGTAACTACAAATCACATGTAGTAGTTATCAATTTATGCATGCACTAATGCACATTCTAGATGAAACCTATCATATCATGTAAGTGCAAGTATAGAAGCCAATATTTTATGCACTTAATTTTTATATGGATAGTGTCCATGCAATCTAACAAGTAGTTTGTGCACTATTTAATGCAAAAGCTAACATTTTATGTAAAATTTTAGCAAAAATCTTATTTTTTTATGTGTCGATATGAAAACAGTAGCCTATTTTTGAGACGTGAGCAACTTGGTTTGGCACGATGACATTGGGAATTTTGACTTTGCTTGTAATTGCATTCACCACACCGGATGTTCCATTTGTAGTGTCAACTCCAACAACCTCAAGCCCTAAATATTTCTAGCAATACCCGTTCCTTGGCCGGTTGCGGTGGTTCTCATGGTCTTTGCATCTCGTTGCTTTGGTGCCATCGTTGAGAGTGGGGTTGAGAGATAAGGAAGGAGGGTTGAAGTAGGAGAGTGTGAGAGAAGATTTCCTAGTCAATGATCAAGAGAAAGGGGGGTTGAGTTAGCTATCTCTTTCACTAACTCTCTATTCCCACTAACTACCTATCCTCACTAACTCCCTATTCTCACTAACTCTCTCTCTCTCTCTCTCTCTCTCTCTCTCTCTCTCTCTCTCTCTCTCTCTCTCTCTCTCTCTCTCTCTCTCTCTCTCTCTCTCTCTCTCTCTCTCTCTCTCTCTCTGTGTCTCTCTATCTCTCTCTAATAAACACTCTTTCTTTGTCTCTCTAACTCTCTCTCGCAACCTCTCGAACCATCTTTGTAATATCTCCGCACAATAAAAGTTAGTTGGTTGGTTCGTAAGTTAGTTAGTCAATTAATAAGTTAGTAAGATTACTAACTAAAGACTAACTAAGGTAAAAACTAACTAACATTAATTATTGACAATTTTTATATTTTATTTAGAAAAATCAAGAGTCGTAAATTCGATATTTTTCTCGAATTGGCAAAGACCGTAGCTACCCTTCACGTAAATTGCAACGTGAACGAGACTTATGAGTTATATTAATCACTAGGTTGATGTGTATAGTTTAGATGGTCCAAAAATATTAGATTTTGGGCAAAGCTAGTATATTTTAGATATTTTAGATATTATCCTTTTAAAAAAAAGATATGGAGATTTTTAGAACTAGATGTCATTTAAAAGAAAAGACAAGTGATATTTTAGTTAGTTTGAAGATTTTATAAAAAGAAAAATAAAGAAAAGTGAATGGCGAAATCGCGCGCGCCGCGATCGCAGTTTACAGGTAGTAGACAGCACTTCGAACAGAGAAAAGAAGAAGGAGTGAACTGAGAGCTTTCTAATCAAGTGTCTTGGGGTTTTACCCCCCTTTCGGAGCCAATGGAACCATCAGATTTATGATCTGAGCATCAGATCACTGATCTTTCCAAGATCCCCCTCCACAAAGAGCTCCACTTCTCAACCACAAGCCCTCTTCTCTAATTCACTATAAATATGAGGCATGGGAGAGGCATGAAATAAGGAGTACTCTTACTTAGAACTCCTTATTCGCCCCCCTTTTCATGTGTCAAATGGAAGCTCACGTGCAGGCGCCCTCCTCCACCCTGATCAAATGCTCCGCCACCATCGTGACGACACCCTGCAGGGCTTTCATTGCACTAAAGGTGAAATTTCGGGCACAATCAGAACAACAAAGCAAATTTTCTATTTTTCTTACAAAAAATAATCGAGGGGTATTTTTAACGGTCAAAACTACTAATGACGCAAAAGACTCACGCAGTCGAGAAAAGAAATATGCCTGCTGGGAGGCTCTCTCTCTCTCTCTCGCTCGGGGTCATTTATAGATCCCCCATCCCGTTTCATGCTTTTACACCAGCTAGCTAGCTAGCTCACTGGTACAGTTCATCATCCCATGCATGCCTTTATATAAGCCTTCCTTTCTTTCTATTATCCTAGCCATAATCCCATTCCCCACAGTTGTTTATGTAGACCCCCTAGCCCCATATCATGCTCAACTGCAAGGCTTTAACGTACCTCTAAAGATTGGCAGTTGGTTCTTAGGGCATGGCATCTCTTGCCCCTAAAAAGATTTTTAGTTAGTTCTAAGGCCATCTCTTGTCCTTGCTCCATCTTTAGCATCTCCAAAGGTAACTCCCCTTGACAAATGACCAGATCTATTCATTTTACTACTAAACAATTGTCACAATTGCTCGATCGAGAGTACCTTGAAGAAAAGTTCCATTTCATATTCACTATAAATAAGGAGATCCCAAGAGGCTGCGAGAGAGAAGTAGAGAGAAGGATACCCCTCCAAGAGATTGTGAGGAAGAGCTTGAAAGAGAGCTTGAGAGAGAGAGAGAGAGAGAAGAGTCACCCCGAGAGGCTGCGAGGAAGAGAATTAGCTCAATTCCCTCTATCTCGATCCTTGACTTAACCATCTTCTCTTACGCTCTCCCATCTTGAATCTACTCCACCTTCTTAATCTCTTGAGTCTACCTGCGGACGATGTCCTCCAAGCAAGGAATGTCGCGTGCGGATGACAATCCCGCAACCAACAACAAGGCTTCGGGCAAAGGCATCACTATCAATCCAACTGTGGTTCCGGTCGTAAGTAATGTATTTTCAAATTGATTGATGCTTGCTTTGATTCTCGTATGAGATACGTTAGGCCCCATACTATTGCATGAGTATAGGTAATGGGAAAGGATAAATTTCATCTCACCTATTCGGAAGATGGAGTTTGTGAAGTGCATATATCAAGGGAAGATAATTGCACCTAGTTACATATGACTTATTTGCTAGTAGAGCAATTACAAGGAAGAATTACTCAAGCGTTATGAATGGCATAGTCGTCAAAAGAATGACATTAAAAGATTGGGCATACAAGTGCTAGATTAAAGTATAGTCAAGGGTTATAAATAGCATAATTGCTAAAAGAATATGACATTAAGAATCATGAATAGAGAAGTACTAATTTAAAGTTTAGATACTTCAAAAGTACTTAGCTTAAGAACCCAAATATTAAGAAGAATTATATTCTAGCTCAAGGCAAGGCATGTTAAAGTCTAATTACTTGAGATAATCTCACACTTATCTTATCAAGTATTTATACGTTATGCCTATGACATGTTTGATATATGAGGATAATTTTCTAGTTGCCTCATAACTTGACTCAGAGCTAGTACAAGAAATTGATCATAAGGGTTAAAGCTAGGATGTCTTGAGATCCGTTGGATAACGATGACTTTTGCCAATCCAAATTCAGGGTTGGGTTATCGATCAAGGTAAGTGACCTATAGAACTTACATCATGAATAGTGTTTGAACCCTTAACATATACCCTGGCCGAAGGAAGGAAGTGTTAAGAATATTTTTGCATAATATTGCTCTTAGATCCCAAGGGAAAGAGCAATTATGCAATGGGAAATATTATTTCATCTACTCTTGCATTGTTTTGGAAAGAATGCAATTGGTTTTGTTGGTTGATCAAACAATATCCTAAATGCTTTTAGATTCAACTGGTTGTTAGTTGTTATGATTTATGGTAAATGCATGGCAAGGGTCTGTGATGACAAGTCACCATGGGATTAAAGGAATGCTTTCTTAGAAAATGATATTAGGTTGAATGCCTTGTTTGTGCTTGATTCCTAAAGGATTTAATTAAGGAAGGATATATTGTACGAGTGGATCACCTCCATGGTCGCACCGCGTATTAACCCGAAAAGGGCACTGCTCGATTCATGGGCCGAAGGTCAAGTGGTGAAAAGGCCAACCACGGGAATGATGTTTCGCTCCTAGACAGCTCGTGGGTCAGTTGTTGCTCTGGACACCCCTTGCTAGGTCAAGAATGGAGTTGAAGACCTCCGTGGCCCCCAACATCTGGGCATGTTGGGAGATCCTATTCTAGATAAAGGATTGAGTTTTGGTGCCATGTGAATTGGACCAGTTACTTCTGCATGGCAGAAGAGATACTTCTGTTGGACAGAAGCGAAACATAATTTCTCCTGTATGGGCGGGAGACAAAGATTAACTTGAAGATAAGTTAAGGAACTTGTTTGAACTTGTTTGTCAATAGACTGCTTTGCTCTGTTTTCGTGTCTGTGCTATAATTTATGCGAACGAACCTTGTTCCCTAAAAGGCTTAATTAATGAAGCTGATTTTAATTGTCACACATAAATGTGGTAGGACCTAATTAGAAAACTAAAGCTATTAAGGGAAGCGGGTGGGCGGAATCCCCGACGGGTTCGTTCTATGGCAGGGTGGTCCCAGAGAACTGGGAGGCTTCTCACAAGTTTTTATCGTCATTCGACCTTTAGATATTGATAGGTTAGAACCCGATTCATGCCATTTTAGGGGACCGGAATGGGACTATGCCTTATGGGCAGAGAGGTTGACCAACACATCCCTCTCGTTTCCCATTCTCTTTGAACCAAGTGTGGCATAGATTTGCTTCGGGTTGGGTATCTCTGCGTAAAGTAGGATGTCCAAAACCCGATGCTAGAATGCTAATAGGAGACCTTGACAACTAGGAACCCGAATTTCAGGTCGATCCTAGTGGGTTCGGTCGTGAACGTTCCATTGCGAGGCGGATTCGAGAAACCCTAGGCGACAAAACTCGGAACATTCCCTGGGAGTGCCGAGCAGCGACGCTTAGATTCATTTCTATATAGACCGCTAAAAGAGTGCCTGGAAAGCCGATGGGCGGGCACCTCACAATCTTCCTTCTGCATTTTCAAGTAGAGGGTATGCCTTTATATAGGTAGAAGGGAGTATGCGCTACCTCTCCCTTCCCTTCTCTTTGTTCTCCCTTTTCACCATAATAGCTCCTTCTCTTTGATAGTTTTACATTGGGAGATTTTTTTTAAAAATGTTGATTGAAAGGGTAATGATGACATCAGTGATGATGCCATTGATGATGACGATTGTGGCTTGTTCGTCATGCAGATTTGGGAGGTGGCGACCTTTTTGTTGGCAGTGAGGACCAGTGATGGGATCTAAAATGGACCGGCACTGGCTATAGCACTAGCCGGACCTCATGATCATGACACACAAACACCCTCACGGCCTCACGGACCAGGAGCGTCAATCTAATACTAAAGGACAAACCGCCCTAAAGCTTAATTCATGCATTTATAGTTTATAGTCCAACGTTCCCTTAAACTCCTCGGAGGGAGAACCCAAAGTACATAGGCATAACGCCTCGTCACACGCACATAGGAGGCACTCCACCGAGACTAATAGTCAAAGCCCCACTACAGCTCTCCTACATCGCACGGATTGGCCCTTTGATGCACTACTAGACATATAACACATACGAACACAAACTCCTCTCAAGGTACCAATATTTTATGTTCCAGGATGTACCATTCCTCACTACAATTTTTCCCTTAGGACCCAATGACTAACCTACAGCTCAGGACATCCTCTCACGCTCATCATTGGTCACAACCTAAGTAAGACAGATGCCATGTATCCAGAAGGTTTTTTTCTTATACCTTTTTATTTTTATGCTTAATGCAAATCGTGTATGGCTATATGCTTAGACAAAATAAAAATCAACATCGTGCATGGTGCATAAAGCATTCTTTCTATGAATTTCACTAACGTGTGCTGCGTTGAAAGGAGGCACCGATCCATATGCTCATGCTACCATCCTCTTTATTCAAACCGTTTCCTATATGCCAAGTGCAATGCATAAATCAAATCTTTTCTTTATCTTTCATTGTTTCATCCCCTTTTTATCCAACTCTTAGCATTTTGCATCCTTGATCGGTTAGATAGGGTTTCTATGCATTTTTCCCTTTTAAAAGAACGATAAATACACACAAAACATAGAAACAAGGACAAACTGAGGCCAAGCTCATGCTTTTCCATCCTTATACATTGCACAAACATAGATATAATTTTTCCTAATTTTTCTCAGTCCATTTTTCATTTTTCCCTAATTTTAAACTAATTTTTTCCCATTTTTGGACATTTTCTCTATTTTTCTTTAATAAATAATGATTGAAAATAAAAATTGATTGTGGGCTATGGTCCTTAGGTTCATTGACAAAAAAAACTCAGATTTAGTTGGTGTGACATATCATTTTTCTCATTTATATAGCAAAAACCCAAATTTACTCTTAAAACACGTGTTTTCCATGTATTTTAACACTAATTTCGGCCATGTAGCCTTATATTTTCTGATTTTCAGGTTACAAACAGTTGAGACTCATGGGAAACAATGTCATAATGAACTTTCATCCCATACAAACAAGATTTCATAAAGCAAATAGCATAAAAAGATCATTTTTCTTCATAAAAATAGCATTACCGCTTATTTTCAGGTCTCGGTTTCTTAGTCTTGATTACGGGACTGATTTCCAGCATGCATTTAATGCTCAGCATCTTCAAGAACAGCACTCTTCATATCTTAGGATTCCGCAGTTCCACTTGGATTTGCGTATTAATCTCTAAGCCATTCAAAAAGAGCTCACATAGCACATCATCTGGTAGTGCAATGGCTCTTCTTGGCCAAAGCCTAAGAATACTATCAAAGGCTCTAGCATACTCTTTAACAGAAAGATAAGACTCCTTTCTAAACTGCATAAGCTGCCCTAAGACCTGAATCATAGGGAGCTGCTTTTCATACTCATCTAGAAATCTATCACAAGTCGCCTCAAATGATCTGATCGACCCTCTTGGGAGGCTCCAGTACCATTTCCTTGCCTCTCCCTTTAGGGTACCTGGGAATACAAGCATCCGATGTATATCGTCAAACCCACTTGCAATACAAGTTAGGTCATATTCTCTTAAATGAATCATCGGATCCTCATTTGGCAACCCATAAAACACTAGGAGATCCCTATAAAGAGGAGGACATTTAGTCCTCCCTTTTGGGATCAAGACTGGGTCATCAAAATCTCCGTATTCCTCTTCACCTAATACCAATGTGTTAGGGTCTTTAATCTATTCCATTTCCACCTTTACTGGTGTGGAAGAGTCATTAATTCCATGAACTTCCCTTTCCGCCAACTCACAAAGTGGTTTAGGGAGTCCAACACTATGCAATAGGGAATATATCCCATCATCTGCTAGTGGTGTTCTAGTAAGCCTATTCTCATCTGCTACCACTTTGCTAGAACTTAGGATAGGTCCTAATGAAGTCTTCCTTACTAACAATGGTTTTCCACACACATGGACATCATCCAATGCTTTATGGATCTTGGCAATCACACTACGGTACCCAACTGCGTCGGGCACTAGCATCGGATGTATCTTTAGATCATGATCATCATGTCATCATGTCCTCCTCTATGCACATTAATCATTGTTGTCACAGTCTTTTCTATGACATTATCATCATGAATGATCATAGATGACTATGTCATCATAGCACTACTTTCACTTTCCTTTTTCTCTAATCTCCATGGGCTGTTAATCTTAGAGGTAGCTCCATGGGTATTTTCCCATAGTGACCCAAACTCAAGCATTGTATCACTTTCAGGGCAAAGGGTAAGATAGTTAATCACCCGACGTGTCAAAGATCCCCCTAGACTGTTCAAGATAGACAAAGTATCCTTTGGGTGTTGGGGACTTCTTGGATTGACCGTCATACTGATGACCAAGGATTTTATCAAACTAACTTGATATCCATCGCTTCAAGGCAGCTATCAACCAATAGAATAAAGCTAACAGGTCCCTTATGAGAGCAAGATTCAGAGACTGCCACTTATCGGCAGCTCCCGGCAGAGGCACCACTGATGGGATCTAAAATGGGCTAGCACTGGCTATAGCACTAGCCAGACCTCATGCTCATGACACACAAACACCCTCACGGCCTCATGGACCAGGAGCGTCAATCTAATGCTAAAGGATAAACTGCCCTAAAGCTTAATTCATGCGTTTATAGTTTATAGTCCAACGTTCCCTTAAACTCCTCAGAGGGAGAACCCAAAGTACATAGGCATAATGCCTTGCCACACGCACATAGGAGGCACTCCACCGACTAATAGTCGGAGCCCCACTGCAGCTCTCCTACATCGCAGGGATTGGCCCTTTGATGCACTACTAGACATATAACACATACGAGCACAAACTCCTCTCAAGGTACCAATATTTTACGTTCCAGGATGTACCATTCCTTACTACAATTTTCCCCTTAGGACCCAATGACTAACCTACAGCTCAAGACATCCTCTCACGCTCATCATTGGTCACAACCCAAGTAAGACAGGTGCCATGCATCCAGAAGGTTTTTTTTCTGATACCTTTTTATTGTTATGCTTAATGCAAATTGTGTATGGCTATGTGCTCAGACAAAATAAAAATTAGCATTGTGCATGGTGCATAAAGCATTCTTTCCATGAATTTCACTAACGCGTGCTGCATTGAAAGGAGACATCGAGCCATATGCTCATGCTACCATCCTCTTTATTCAAACCGTTTCCTATATGCCAAGTGCAATGCATAAATCAAATCTTTTCTTTATCTTTCATTGTTTCAGCCCCTTTTCATCCAACTCTTAGCATTTTGCATCCTTGATCAGTTAGATAGGGTTTCTATGCATTTTTCACTTTTAAAAGAACGATAAATACGCACAAAACATAGAAACGGGAACAAACCGAGGCCAAGCTCGTGCTTTGCCATCGTTATACATTGCACAAACATAGATATAATTTTTCCTAATTTTTCTCAGCCCATTTTTCATTTTCCCCTAATTTTAAACCAATTTTTTCCCATTTTTGGACATTTTCTCTATTTTTACTTAATAAATAATGATTGAAAATGAAAATTGATTGTGGGCTATGGTCCTTAGGTTCATTGACAAAAAAAACTCAGATTTAGTTGGTGTGACATATCATTTTCCTCATTTATATAGCAAAAACCCAAATTTACTCTTAAAACACGTGTTTTCCATGTATTTTAACACTAATTTCGGCCATGTAGCCTTATATTTTCTGATTTTCAGGTTACAAACAGTTGAGACTCATGGGAAACAATGTCATAATGAACTTTCATCCCATACAAACAAGATTTCATAAAGCAAATAGCATAAAAAGATCATTTTTCTTCATAAAAATAGCATTACTGCTTATTTTCAGGTCTCGGTTTCTTAGTCTTGATTACGGGACTGATTTCTAGCATGCATTTAATGCTCAGCATCTTCAAGAACAGCACTCTTCATGTCTTCATATATCCGGAAGCAATCATGTCTCATCCGAACAAGCTTTCCTCCACCATTCTTCATTATCTTCATCCACACAAGAACAACCCCTTAAGGGAGAGAGAGGGAGGAGAGAGAAAGACTAGAATTTGCTCTCTTCATTCAAGCCACCATTGTACGGGCGAAGAAAGGTGATAAGATCGGCCAAGAGGGAGAAGAACATCGGTTGTATGGGGTACTCACAGCCTGCCATCTCCATCTCCATCCATGGAGGCGCAAAAATGGGGCGTGAAGATGGCGCCTGCATCCCTCATTCTCTCTCCACGTTTTTTCACCTTGTATGCTTAAAATTTTGAAGGGGGGTCCAAACTCAAAAGGCATGCCCAATTTTGGCCTCCCAAGTGTCCACCTTTTCATATATTGACCATTTTGTGGCCATTTCCCCGTCCAGGTATCAAACCTCCGCTCTCAACCAGTCACTTTGCAACATTTTATAGCATTAATTATAATGTTATAAGATTTATAATAAGTATTTATTATATAAATTATATAAAGTATAAGTTATATTATGTTTTTATTAACCTTACTAATTTATAAACTAACTAACTTATAAACTAACTAACCAAAAATTTATTCATCGAAGAAAGAAAGAAAGAAAAAATTTTGAACATGTGAGAATGTTACATTCTCCTCCCCTTAGAGGAATGGAGATATCCTCATCTTGAGAGAAATCAAGGGTATTGTTGATAAAGAACATTCTCATCTATCCATGTAGTATCTTCTTCAAGGTAGTCTTTCCATTGGATAAGGTATTCTCTAAGGGTTTTACTTCTCAATTTTCTCTCTCTTACATCAATTACTCTATTATGTTGTAGCTCAAGGACTCCTTGGCTAGGTATTATGACTTTTTGATTATCAAGGATATGGTTAGGGTTAGCTACATATGCCATTCGATAAGCTAACATGAAATACATTGTGAATTTTCAAATTCTCAAGGACTTGTATCTTTGGTCCTAAGCACTTGAGAACCCTGTAAGGTCCACAATATCTTGGAATTAGCTTCTTCAATTCTCCCAAAGACAAGGAACTCTTCTTTGGATGGACACGGACAAAGACCATGTCTCCTTCTCTTTGAAGATTCATTCTTGCCTTTCTAGATCAGCATATGCCTTTTGTCGGTCCTTGTTGGCAGCTTGAATATCTTGTCTGAATAATCTTGATTTGATCATCCCTTTCTTCTAATATTTTTCTTGAAGCTTCTACCCTTGGGGTAGGATTGGAAAAATTAAGTGGCATATGGCAATCTTGACTATATAGTGCCTGAAATGGAGTCATCTGAATACTTCGATGATAGGAGACATTATAAGTAAATTCCATTAAGGGTAGATATTGAACCCACCTTTTAGGTTCCTTGTCGCAATATGCTTGCAGAATATCTTCAATCACCTGGTTAACTCATTCTGTCTGCCCATCAGTTTGTGGATGATAAGTAGTATTGAAACAAAGTTAGGTTCTAATGGCTTTAAATAAACTTTTCCAAAAAGGTGATGTGAAAAGAGAATCACAATTAGTGATGATCATTTTAGGTAACCCACATAACTTGAAAAATTCTTTTACAAAAATTCTTGCAATATCTGAAGATTTGTAATTGGTTTTGGTTGGAATAAGATGAGCGACCTTTGTTAGCATGTCTACTATCACCATCATTGAGTTATATCCTCCTTGCACAAAAGGTAACCCAACTACAAAGTCCATGCTAAAAATTTCCCATTTCATCTAAGGAATGTCAAGTGGTTGGAGTTCTCCTAGTAACTTGACACGTTCAGACTTTAGTCTTTAGCAACTCAGACATTCAGTAACATACTTAAGTACATCACCCTTGAGTCTTTGCTAGTAATAGCTTTTCCTAACAGTATTAAGAGTTTTTGCATACCTGGGTGTCCTAAAAAAGAAGAATCATGTGCTTCCCAAAGTATCCTTTTCTTGAGAGTCTAACTTGAAGGATTGTATAGTCTCATTCTGAAATAAACAAGTCCTTTGTCCTCATCAGTTGAGTTCATGATACTTAGTCTTGAATTTAGGATCTTGTTCCTTATTCTAAACTTCCCAAAACAATTGTTGATAGTTTGGGTCCTTATTTGCCTCATCCTTAGTCAACTCAATGATAGGATTAGTTGGTATTGATACCATTGTAGCCAAAGTTTCCGCCCTAGTGATAAGAGCATCAAGGAAGGCTTTACACAACTAAGGGCATCTACTATTTTATTTTCTTTACCAGGTCTAAATTTAATTTCAAAGTCATACTCCTACAAAATTTTGATCCATCGTTGTTGTCTCATATTAAGATTAGGCTGAGTAAAAATCCACTTAAGACTTTTATGATCTGTGACTAAGGAAAACTTTTTTCCAAGTAATATCTCCATAGGCTGAGAATGTGAATCGCAACTAAAAACTCCAGGTCATGAGTAGCATAACTCTTTTCATGAACTTTTAATTCGAGGAGTAAGCTACAGGATGAATTTTCTGTATCAATATGCATCCCAATGCAAGCGAGTTGGCATATGTGAGAACTTCAAATTCATTGCTTAAGTCAGGTAGCCTTAAGATAGGAGTAGTTAATCAAACTATGCTTTAGTTGCTCAAAGCTAGATTGTTCAATTGGTGTCCAGATAATAGCAACTTGCTTTTTGAGTAGGTCTATAAGAGGTGTTGCAATTCGGGCATAGTTTTTTATGAATATCCTATACCATCTTGTTAGACCTAGAAAACTTCTCACTTCCTTGATAGTGGTTGGGGAGATGGACAATCTTGAACATCCTTGACCCTGGTAGGATCTACTGATATACCTTTGACAGACACTATGAATCCCAAGTATTCAATCTTTCTTTTGAAGAAGGCGCACTTCTTCTTCTTGGCATACAACTTATGTGTTCTCATTGTCTCTAGGACAATGTGAAGATGTGGTTCATGATCTTCTTCCTCCTTAGAATAAGTTTGGACGTCATCAAAGAATACAAGAACAAAATCATCAAGAGGAGTTCTGAAAATGTATTGCATTAACCTATTAAAGGAGGTTGGAGCATTTGTCAACCCAAATGATATCACAATGGATTCAAAATGACCGCATCTTGTGTTGAAGGCAGTTTTAAGAATATCTTCATCCTTGATTCTGATATGATAATATCTTGATCGAAGATGGATCTTAGAAAAGATCCTTGCTTCTTGTAGACGATCAAGAAGCTCAGGGATCAAGTACGTATTCTTCACTGTTACCTGGTTTTAGCCCTCGATAGTGGATACAAAGATGGAGAGTTCCATCTTTCTTCTTCTAGAATAATATTAGGGCTCCCCATGGTGAACTACTTGGCCAAATATACCCTTGATCTAACATTTGGTTGAGTTGCTCTTTTAGTTTAATGGCTTTTAAAGGAATATACATTTTGTAAGGTCTTTTTGCAATTGGAACAACTCATGAAATAAGTTTGATTTTATGATCAACTTCTCTTTTCGGAGGTAACTCAGTTAGTTCTTTGAAAAATACATCAACATATTCTTTTAACTAGGATGGTTCTTCCTCTATTTGACCATGTTGATTTACCTTATTAAGCTTGATCAAGTAAAGAAGTAATCCTTTCTTCAAGCCTTTCACAATTCAAGAAGATTTTGCTAGTTGAACCTTAGATTTCCTTGTTTCACCTTGTGTAGTCACTATTTCACCATTCAAATCTTGAAATATGACTTGACCTTTTTCACAATGGATATGAGCATAATTGGAAATCAGCCAGTCCATTCCTAGGAAATACTCATAAGCTCCTAAGTTCATTATCTTGAACCTCATACTTGAAAGGTTTTCTCCTAGATTAAACTCTACCTTGGTAGATTGCTGTGTAGAAAGTACTTTCTTTCCATTTGCTAACACCACAAGCAATTTTGATACATTTAATATGTCTATCCCTAACTTCTTAGCACACTTGGGTGAAATAAATGAGTGTATACTTCCACAATCAATTAAAACTTTAAATGATTTACCTCAGTGTCTAGTTGGTGTCTGTATTACTCAACATTGACGACTTGGACCCTTCTTGTGGAATGCAGCATGAACAATCACTCTTTCAGTATATTCTTCCATAGTAGGGTATTTCTCCTTATTGATATCTTTAAGGGTAATATTTGACATTCTTCCTCTTGCCATAACTACTTGACCTCGGTCTTGGGCAGCTCATCCTTGGCCTCAAAATTGGACTTGGGGATGGTTTCCACCAAAATTTGGACAATCTCCCCTGAAATGTCCTGGGTCATTACAGTGAAAGCACATAAGACCAATCCTTGCTTCCGTGGGTAGGAACAAAAATTGCAACTGCATTGGATTTCACCTTTTTCTTCTGACCTTGGTAAAATTGACCTTAGGTTCTCTTCGCTTGACCTTTGAATCCTCCTTTATTTTGGTTATTGTAGCTCCAGAACTTATTATTTTTAAGCTTTGATTGTACTTCCTATACAATAGGTGTAGCTTGGATCAAAGCATCTTGGAGGTCTATTGGGCACATTTATTCTAGACAAGTGTTCAGAGGAGAATTTAGCCCATTGCAAAACTTGCACAATTATTAAGTAGTATCCATGGAGGGTGCACATTTAGGAATTGAAACAAACTTGGAGTAATATGCCTCCAAGGTCAATCCCGATTGCTTCAATGTAATATTTCTACAACAAAATATTATGACCCTAGATCCCGCGCAAAAGCAAATTGAAGTAATCTCCCGCGACTAGAAGCTCTGGCCTAAGTGCTCCATCCTCGTGTACTAACAATACCTGCCCCCGCGTTGTGCATATGAAATCGTGGCTCAAAACCACAAACCACTGTAGGAACTCCCCTTCAAGGGAAAATGGGATAATCAATAATTGCACAATTTTTTAAATTAACTCCCATCTCGTACACCCATTGCATGGCAAGGAGAGAAAGAGTGTGTGGAGGTTATGGAGGGGGCATGGGGAGGAGAGCATGCGATTGTCACCTGTGTGGCCATCCCCACACCCCCCCCACCCTCCACCTTATATGACCCCCCCTCCCAAACTTCAAGGGGAGGGGGCATCATCTTGATCTGTCGCCGTCGTCGAACTGCTGCCGCCGCCTTACTGTGCCACGCCGGCAGGCTGCCGCCGTCGCCAATGCCATCATCATCATCATCTCCACCATCATCACTCCATTCATCCTCACCATCGTCACTCCATTCATCATCACCATCACATCTTCACACATCATCTCTAATCATCCAAAAGCTTGAGAAGCTTCTATTGAGGCTCCTCTAGACCAAGTTCACCCGCAGTGTTGGATTTCTTAGACCGTGTTCCCCAAGGCCTATTTCTGTGCCGCGAGGGAGATCTCAAGCAGTAAAAAATTTTGGAAATCGAAAAAGGGGACCAAGGGAGAGTTTGCTGAGTCGAAATTTACTTCGTCAATGGCTTCTAAGCAAAAGTCGAGAGGAGCGCACACACGAGCTTCCACCCAAAGTACGAGAGTGGACAATGCCCCGATATTAAATGCCCAGGTTCCGAAAAATATCCTCGCATGGAAAGGATGCATAAAGCATTTTTAAATTCACATAGGGAAACTTAAATGCATTGGAAAATTTATATACTTGTTCGATTTACAAATTTTAGTTGCATGACGAGGTACTTGCATTTGCTTGCACTTCCATGGTCAAGGGTAGTCGCATCTTTGAACATATGATGCATAAGTTAAAAGATGAAATTGTGCAAAGGCGTCATTGTTGCATCATGCAAAGGATAGGGCATATAACACATAATGCACTTATGTAATAAATTCTTGGTTGTGACTCCTGTATAAGATAATTGTAGATGGTCATTAAATGATGACTAAATAATTGCAATGAAAGGAAAATATTTATGAACTTTGACAAAAAACATACAGTATGCAATTCGCATGCAATGATTGTTACATTTTAGGTTGAGTTAACTGATAAAGGAAGGATTAAATCAATGATGTATTCATTGGCATCTGGTCATGAAAGAATGATGCATCCATGCATAGAGCTCTTTTATCAAAATTCACAATTGGGAAAGGATGCACCTTCATTAAAATATAAAAGCTTTGAATTTGATGCATAAACGTAGGATTTATAAGAAATAGTTCTGAATGCCAACCAATATCGTATAGGGCAAGGAAAAGAAAGATCATTGTAGATCGTATAGTTGCATAAAGAAAAAAGGTCTATGGTCTTGAAATTGCATATTCGCATGGAATGATACATCTCATGCATCTTGCAGTTACTTCCATCTTTTAAGGAAAGTTCTTGCAAATTTTAGAGGGAAATATTTGCATCTCTAAGGGAAGGATCATCTTTATTCGTAAGACAATTAGATCAATTAAGTAAATCGCATGTAATTGTGTAACTCACATGAGATTCATAAAGGCGTGAATAGTTAGCGTACGACGATCACCTCAATGTGCTAGGTTAGGTTAAGTTATGTTAAAATTTTGCTTAGTAGTATCGCACTTAGGATGCCGATTTAATATTTCTGATCTTAAAGGTCCTACCCACATTCACAAAATGTTAGGATTATCTAAACGCCCATGTAAGAATGATCTAGGGTTCTCACCCTAAGGATTAGATGACCAAATGATGGACTTTCGCAAGGAATTTAGGGACCTTAGGGCCAAAACGTTTATTAGCCTAGTAGAGTTAGGATTTTGGATTGGATCAATAGGATTCCCAAACCCTATATCTTGATCAAAGGTATTCTTGATCAAGAAATGTGGTATGATGAGAGATATAATCCCAAAAATTAGGTACTGACACCTATCTCGTGCAACATGTCTACAAGGTCCTATGCTCTTGCGACTAAATCACAAGTTAGTATTGCTACACCTTAGACCAAGGTTGGCGAGTTCTAATTACAAATTAGTTTCTCTGAGAATTGAGTAGTTGCCCTACTACAACACTCCCTCTTGGGAGCTGATTTGTCAAGCTAATTAGGGCAGTGGTGAATTGCCAAGAAGCAATTTGACCAACCAAGTTAGGACGACGGGGTTGGTCAGGAGCTACTGAACTATAATATAAGGAAACCTAAGGTAGTGACAATTTGGGGTCAACAGGGTATAAACCCTAACCCAAGGAAAAATGGTAAACAAGCACCCCAGCTTGCTAAACCCTTGGGATCTTGCCAAGTTCCGAATGATCCAGGATCAAATGCTGGAAGTACTTCGGGAGAAGGAATCACACCTTAGCAGTTGGCCATATGAACGACCACTGGAATGCTCGTGATTGTACACTTAGGTGCATTGTTTGTACTTCTTTGCTCAAGGAACTAATTCAGGAAAAAAAACTAATGCTTTAGGTTAAAAGCCTGGAGGGAGAGGCAGTATCAATTACCTCCGACTGTCTGCCTAATCCCATCCAAGGGGGTTGTTAGCCGCACCGGGTACGTGGATCAAACTCGCTGCGAGAGGTCTCTCCATGGGTGCTACTTGGAGCAAGAGGATGCTTGGGTGCCAGGGGAGGCTCTGGCCATAAATTCCTTGCCTCCGGATCCTGCACAAGAGGCAGACGTGACTCAAGATGGGATCTCGAGGCCCGCATACTAGTCAATGGGTGAAACTTGGAATAGCGATCCCTGAGGATTGCTAGTATAGCCTTCGGGCAAGATATTTGATGTATTCCAAAGACTATGATAAATAAAGATCAAATGTTGAAAAATGAACTTTCTTGACATTGTTTTTCTGTGTCAGTGCTTAAGTTACGTGAAGGAACCATTGTTTAATTGGTTAAATAATGAAGCTATTTTCACTTGTCAAACTAATGTGGTAGGTAATTAGATAACTAAGCAACCCGAGGAAAGTGCAGTGGATGTGACTTTGGGTCCATCCTATGGAAGGGTGGTCCCGGTTAGCCAGGTACTTTTCTCGAAGGAATTGACAACGAAGTAGTAATGACCTAGAATCAATAGAGTTAGAGTCCCAATTTATGTTGTTTTAGGGGAACAGAATGGGACTATGCCTTACGGGCAAAGAGGTCGAGCTTCACATCCCTCTCGTTTCCCATTCTCCTTGAACCAAGTGCAGTACAAATCCGCTTCGACCCTAATGTTTCTGCACAAAGTGGTTCATCTGGGGCTCGACGCTAGCTACTTCCTAGAAACTTGACTATTAGGAAAACCCTGATTCAGGTCGGTCCTAAGTGGGAATGGACAGATGCTTCCGCTTCGTGGTAGACTTGGAAAGTCCTTGATTGCAAAACCCATGACATTCCTTGTGAGTGACGGGCGGCACTTTCTAGACTCTCTTCCCAATGGGCTGCTAGGACGTGTCCTATAAGTGGACAGGGGGACACGTTATAGTTGGTATCAGAGTGAACCAACAAATCTAATATTTATAAGGGAACTTAATGAGGGGAAGTAGAGCGATGTTGCCGTTAAGAACATTTCCTTACTTACTTATGGATGCTGGGCTACAGAGTCACGAAGCATGGAACAAATTCTTGGTGTTTCAGGTTATGTTTATGTCTGCATTGCGTGCTTCGGATTATCGACAGAGGCTAGGCATGATGAATATTCTAGACCGCATCTACAATCCTTCACCCCTATACGTGGAACAGAGATGGATGGGTGAGTTAGGGATATATTACATTAGCAGCCCATCGACTTGCGTACCTTCAGACCAACTTGAAGAGAATCAAGTAGATGGAGGATTTAAAGATCATGAAGCTGTTCATCTTTGTCGAGGCTCACACAAATGCAACCCTGCATGTCGGCGGTTGGAAAGTCAAGCAGAACAAGTATGTGTACAAAGAAGTGACTCAAGCGATCCCTGCCAATAGAATCAAGGTGCTGGGATGTTATGAGAAGAACAGGTATCAAAGGAAGGGATACCCCAAGCTTCCTATGACCTATCGATTCCTAAAAATCCATGACCCCTCTCCATATTATTACACAGTCCCCATGGCCGAATGTAACACAATCCTATTTTTCCCAAACTGATGTGCCAATCAGCTTGTTCTACTTTCCCAAAATAAATGTACTCGAAAGGACTATGCACACATGAATAAATAAGATTTTTATCACTGTCTGTCATGGCTGTAAGTGTTGGAGTTAAGTGATTAGGTCACTTGGCTAAAAGCTAAATTGGGCAAATTAACGTAATGTGAGAAACATTTAGTAAGTTTTTAATGTAAAGAATCTTATTGCCCATGCGCAACCTCAAGTGCAGATTCCTAGTCCGACCCTTGCACGAAGTATAGCTGTAATTTAAGAGAAGAAGTTCCTTCTCAAACAAATCAAGCCACCTGAATTCGATGGTAAAGGAAGGACTGTTCAAACTGACGTCGAGGTCTGGATCGAGTCCATGGAGGACTGCTTTGAGGCAGCATGAACTGCACTCGCTAACCAATCTATACTCGCCAAATTGAAGCTTACCGTCAAAACAAGACTTTGGTGGAAACAATAGTGTAGAGACCAAGGGATCTCAGAAGGGTTAGTTACTTGTGGAAGCTTAAAAAAGCTGTGCAAGGGAGGTATTTTCCACCTGCCTAGCGCACATAGAAGATAAATGAATTCTATGAATTGAAGCAGCTTGGACTATCCCTGGTTGCCTAGTATTCAAAGTTCGTCTCTCTCTTAAAGTACGTGCCACAAATGGATATGATACAATAGGTGTCAAAGTTTTGTGCTAGATTAAATCCACCCATAAGCACCCGCTTGGAATCAATGCGCCCAACGGACCTACAAGACACACTCATTTGAGCCGCACCAATAATACAGGAGGTGTAGACTAAGCCAAGGAATAACAGGACTTGGTCTTACAAGGATTAGAACAAGGGAATGTATAGGTCTCAGGCTAAGAGAGTGCAGGGCCAAAATCAGGGACAAAGGAAGAAAGCTAGGGCCAACACTGTCAACAACTTCGTTCCTACACAATGTAATGGCCACAATCTCCGTTGCTTCCATTGCAACGAGCCTGGTCACTTTAAAAGGTAGTGTCCCAAGCTTAGCAGAGGACAACACCAAGGGCCATTCCAAGGAGCCGTCCATGGCCAAGGAGCCACCGTCATGGCTAGAGGGAGAACCTCCAATGTTGCCAACAATGAGTTGGGTGATGAAGAAGATCCATCCATGGAAGCTGACATTGAGAGGGCAATAGTTCATGCTGCTCTTCACAAGAAAGGCCCGAATCGCCAATTCTCGATGATTCAAACTCCATCGGATTATCAAGGTAAAAGCTTCAAAACCTTGATTGATTGTGGCAGTACACATTCCTTCATTTCACCAATCTATGCAAAAAGATTAGGAATAGCCATAATAGATGCACCTGCTTTACTTGTGGAATTGGCAAATGGTCGAGAGGTCTCTTGTACCAGGCAAACTGCTAAGGTGAAATTCCTACTGGGTGGAAAGTCGACTTTGGTCAGATTCAGGGTAATGAACCTAGGTGTCCATGAATGTTTGCTCGGAATGGATTGGCTAATACCCAATGATGCCCACATTCACTATGGAAAGGGCCAAGTCTTCTTTCGAAATTTTGAACGGGAACTAGTTACAACTCAAGGAGAGGCTAGTAAGCTGAAAATTTAGCTGGAAAAAGCAACACGGATAATAAAAGGAGTTAGGAAGGGCCTACCTGTCTATTTGATTAAACTAAATAAGCTAGATCAAAATCAGGAATCTAGGGAAGAACCTTCATGGTTAAAGGAATACGCAAACGTATTTCTTGAAGAGCTGATAGAACTTCCTCCTCCAAGGGAAGTCAATCACGAAATCAAGCTAACCCCAGGAGCTACACCACAAAGAGACCATGTAGGATGTCCATCCCGAAAGCGATTGAGCTGAAGGAGCAACTCAAGCAACTGTTAGACCAAGGCTACATCCATCCTAGCAATTTGCCATGGGGAGCTCCAATGCTGTTCCAGAAGAAGAAAGATGGAATGCTTCTGCATTGACTACAGAGGATTGAATCAATCAACCATTAAAAACAAATACCCCATTCCAAGAATAGATGAACTTCTTGACCATCTTCAAGGCGCAAAGATCTTCTCTAATATAGATCTCAAGTCCAGATATTATCAGATAAGGATCAAGGAAGAAGATATCCCGAAGACCGCATTCAGCACAAGGTATGGACACTTTGAATTCCTAGTCATGTCATTTGGGCTGATAAATGCTCCTGCTACCTTCAACAGGTTAATGCAGGATATGTTTAGGCCCTATCTTGATGACTTCATGCTCGTCTTCTTTGACAATACCCTAGTCTACTCCAAGCAGGAAAAAGATCATGAATCCTAGCTTCGCATTGTCCTTGAAACAATTAGAGCAAACAAGCTTTATGCCAAGAAGAAGAAGTGTGCATTTTTCAAGTGACAAATCGAATATCTGGGATTCATTATATCAGTGGAAGGAATTTCCGTAGATCCGCGACCAAGGTCAAAGACATTCTGGAATGGCCAACACCAATTTCTATCAAAGAAATATGTAGTTTTCTTGGATTGACAGGATGGTACAGGGTCTTTATCAAAAACTATGCTTTGATTGCAGTGCCTTTGACTGATCTACTAAAGAAGCAAGTATCAATTGTATGGTCACCTGCTGAACAGACCAACTTTGACAAACTAAAGCAAAGCTTGATATCAGCACCCATCCTGAAACTTCCTGATCTTAGTAAGGAATTTGAAGTGATAAGTGATGCTAGCGCACTTGCCTTAGGATGTGTGCTCATACAAGAAGGTCATCCCATAGCATACTCTTCAAGAAAACTGAAGAGCCATGAAAGGAACTATGCTACTCACGATCTAGAACTGTTGGCTGTCATCCATGCTCTCAAACTTTGGAGATGCTACTTGCTAGGTAACAAATTTGCCTTAGTGAGACAGACCACAAGAGTCTTAAATGGATTTTCACCCAGAATGAGCTCAATATGAGGCAACGTCGATGGAATGAAGTACTGGAAAAATATGACTTTGAAATCAAATACCGGCCTAGAAAGGAGAATGTAGTTGTCGATGCACTTAGTCATAAGGAATTTCTAAATTCTCTGATTTTGCAGGATCCATCATCAGCAAGATCTCTAGCCACAAAGGTATCAATGCCAAATAACCCAATTCTTGAGCTAGGTAGAGAAGAGGCATATCATGACCCAATCTATCAGAAATTGCTAAGGGATATCCCCATCAAAGATCAAGACCCGAAGCTGGAAATGAAGTATCAAGAATTCTCTATCAATAGTGGACTTGTCTACTTTAGGACAAGATTATGCATCCCGGCAAGCCAATCACTCAAGCAGAAGATCCTTTGGGAAGCCCATGACTCCCCTTTCTTAGGACATCCTGGCTATGCCAAGACACTTAATGCGGTCAAGAAGAGCTATTATTGGGATAGGCTCAAAGGTGACGTTCTCAAATATGTCACCGAATGTTTGTATTGCCAATGCATTAAGGCCGAACATGTCAAAATGATAGGGAAATTGCAACCACTTGACATTCCCCAAATGAAATGGGAATTCATTAGTATGGACTTTGTTTTGGCCTGCCCCAAGTTTAGGGAGGGTACAACTCCATTATGGTCGTGGTAGATATGCTCACCAAGGTTGCACATCTTTTCCCTATTAAGACAAAATATAAAGCCTCAAACATCACAAGGTTATTCATCAAGGAAATATTCAAACTGCATGGGTTACCCAGAAGAATCATTAGTGATCGTGACTCTCTCTTTACCTCACACTTCTGGAGGGCCATCTTCGAGGCCATTGGGACTCAACTTTGTTTCAGTATAGCTTATCATCCTCTCCAAACCGATGGTCAATCAGAACGAGTCAACCAAGTCATTGAAGATATGCCTAAGCACACTACTGTCACGAACCCAAAAAGTGGATTCAATATTTGCCACTGGTTGAGTTTTCCTACAATGCTTCTTACCAACAAAGCATTCAGATGACCCCTTTTCAAGCATTGTGTGGGCACAATTGTCATACTCCTTTAAGCTTTTCAGATCCAACCTTGAGGGTTGAAGCTTCAAAGCAGATGCTGGAAGACATGGATGACCAAAATCAAATCGATAAGAAAGGACATCCAAGCCACCAAGGACAGACAGAAGGCTTACACTGACTTGAAATGGCAAGACAGATCCTTCGTTGAAGGTGATATGGTTTTCATTTGCGTACGTCCAAAGAAGAGTTCTCTATCCTTGGGTGAATGCAAAAAGCTAAGTCCATGGTATTGTGGACCCTACAAGATTCTTAAGTGCCTAGGACCTAATGCTTACAGACTTCAACTCCCTGAAAACCTAAAAGTTCATAATGTATTCCATGTCAGCCTATTGAAAAAGTATGTGCCTAACCCTAGTCATGTGCTTGATGATCAACAAATTGTAATGCCCAGCCAAGGAGTCCTTGAGCTACAACCTGACAGAATCTTAGATGTTAGGGAGAGGCATTTGAGATCCAGGACCTTGAGAGAATACCTCATCCAATGGAAAGATTATCCCAAAGAGGATGCCACCTAGATGGATGAAAGTACTCTCAACCAACAATACCCCCAGATCTTCTCGAGATGAGGACATCTCGATTCCTCTAAGGGGGAGAGAATGTAATATTTCTACAACAAAATATTATGACCCTAGATCCTGCGCAAAAGCAATTTGAAGTAATCTCTCGCGACGACTAGAAACTCTGGCCTAAGTGCTCCATCCTCTACTAACAATACCAGCCCCTGCATTGTGCATATGAAACCGTGGCTCAAAATTGTGAACCACTGTAGGAACTCCCCTTCAAGGGAAAAAGGGATAATCAATAATTGGAAATTTTTTTAAATTAACTCCCTCTTCTTCACCCGTTACATGGTGGGGAGAGAGAGAGTGTATGGAGGTTATGGGAGGGCATGGGGAGGAGAGCATGCGACTGCCACTTGTGTGGCCATCCCCACACCCCCCCACCCTCCACCTTATATGAACCCCCCTCCCAAACTTCAAGGGGAGGGGGCATCGTCTGGAGCTATCGACGCCGTCGAATTGCTGCCCCTGCCATACTGCGCCACGCCATCAGGTTGCTACTGCTACCAACGCCATCATCCTCATCGTCATCCTCACCATCATCACTCCATTCATCCTCACCATCATCACTCCATTCATCATCACCATCACGTCTTCACACGTCTTCTCTGATCATCCAAAAGCTTGAGAAACTTCTATTGAAGCTCCTCTAGACCAAGTTCACCCACGGTGTTGGATTTCTTAGATCGTGTTTCCCAAGGCCTATTTCCCGAGCCGCGAGGGAGATCTTAGGCAGTAAGAAATTTCGGAAATCAAAAAAGGGGACCAAGGGAGAGTTTGCTGAGTCAAAATTTACTTCGTCAATGGCTCCTAAGCAAAAGTCTAGAGGAGCGCATGCAGGAGCTTCCACCCAAAGTACGAGAGTGGACAATGCCCCATATTAAATGCCCATGTTTCGAAAAATTTCCCCGCATGGAAAGGATGCATAAAGCATATTTTAATTCACATAGGGAAACTTAAATGCATTGGAAAATTTATATACTTGTTCGATTTACAAAGTTCAGTTGCATGACGAGGTACTTGCATTCGCTTGCACTTCCATGGTCAAGGGTAGTCGCATCTTTGAATGTATGATGCATACGTTAAAAGATGAAATTGTGCAAAGGCCTCCTTGTTGCATCACACAAAGGATAGGGAATATAACACATAATGCACTTATGTAATAAATTCTTGGTTGTGACTGTGTATAAGATAATTGTAGACTATCATTAAATGATGACTAAATAATTACAATGAAAGGAAAAGATTTATGAACTTTGATAAAAAAACATATAGTATGCAATTTTCATGCAATGATTGTTACATTTTAGGTTGAGTTAATTGATAAAGGAAGGATTAAATCAATGATGTATTCATTGGCACCTAGTCATGAAAGAATGATGCATCCATGCATAGAGCTCTTTTATCGAAATTTGCAATTGGGAAAGGATGCATCTTCATTAAAATACAAAAGCTTTGAATTTGATGCATAAACATAGGATTTATAAGAAATAGTTTTGAATGTCAACCAATACCGTATAGGGCAAGGAAAATAAATATCATTGTAGATCATATAGTTGCATAAAGGCAAAAGGTCTATGGTCTTTAAATTGCATATTCACATGGAATGTTACATTTCATGCATCTTGCAGTTACTTCCATCTTTTAAGGAAAGTTCTTGCAAATTTTAGAGGGAAATATTTGCATCTCTAAGGGAAGGATCATCTTTATTCGTAAGACAATTAGATCAATTAAGTAAATCGCATGTAATTGTGTAACTCACATGAGATTCATAAAGGCGTGAATAGTTAGCGTATGACAATCACCTCAATGTGCTAGGTTAGGTTAAGTTATGTTAAAATTCTGCTTAGTAGTATCGCACTTAGGATGCCGATTTAATATTTCTAATCTTAAAGGTCCTACCCACATTCACGAAATGTTAGAATTATCTAAATGCCCATGTAAGAATGATCTAGGGTTCTCACCCTAAGGTTTAGATGACCAAATGATGGACTTTCGCAAGGAATTTAGGGACCCTAGGGCCAAAACGTTTATCAACCTAGTAGGGTTAGGGTTTTGGATTGGGTCAATAGGACTCTCAAACCCTATATCTTGATCAAAGGTATTCTTGATCAAGAAATATTGTATGATGAGAGATATAATCCCACAAGTTAGGTACTGACACTTAACTCGTGCAACACGCCTGCAAGGTCCTATGCTCTTGCGACTAAATCACAAATTAGTATTGCTACACCTTAGACCAAGGTTGGCGAGTTCTAATTACAAATTAGTTTCTCTGAGAATTGAGTAGTTGCCCTACTACAATACTCCCTCTTGGGAGCTGATTTGTCAAGCTTAGGGAAATGGTGAATTGCCAAGAAGCAATTTGACCAACCAAGTTAGGAGGACGGGATTGTCCAGGGGCTACTCAACTATAATATAAGGAAACCTAAGGTAGTGACAATTTGGGGTCAACAGGGTATAAACCCTATCCCAAGGAAAAAGGGTAAACAAGTACCCCAGCTTGCTAAAACCTTGGGATCTTACCAAGTCGCGAATGATCCAGGATGGAATGTTGGAAGTATTCGGGGAGAAGAAATCACACCTTAGCAGTTGGCTGTACGAACAACCACTAGAATGCTCATGATTGTACACTTAGGTGCACTGTTTGTACTTCTTTGCTCAAGGAACTAATTCAGGAAAAACAACTAATGCTTCAGGCTAAAAGCCTGGAGGGAGAGGCAGTATCAATTACCTTTGACTTTCTGCCTGACCCTATCCAAGGGGGTTGTTAGCCGCGCCGGGTATGTGGACCGAACTCGCCGCAATAGGTCTCTCTGTGGGTGCTATTTCGAGCAGGAGGATGCTTGGCTGCTAGGGGAGGCTCTGGCCGTAAATTCGTTGCCTCCGAATCCTGCACAAGAGGTTGACGTGACTCAAGATGGGATATCGAGGCTTGCATACTAGTCAATGGGCGGAACTTGGAATAGCGATCCCTGAGGATTTCTAGGATAGCCTTCAGGTAGGATATTTGATGTATTCCAAAGACTATGATAAATAAAGATCAAATGTTGAAAAAGGAACTTGCTTGACATTTTTTTTTGTGTTAGTGCCTAAGTTACGTGAAGAAACCTATGTGTAATTGGTTAATTAAGGAAGTTGTTTTCACTTGTCAAACTAAATGTGGTAGGTAATTAGATAACCAAGCAACCCAAGGAAAGTGTGGTGGACGTGACTCTGGGTCCGCGTCCTATGGAAGGGTGGTCCCGGTTAGTCGGAAACTTTTCTCAAAGGAATTGACAGCGAAGTAGTAATGACCTAGAATCAATAGAGTTAGAGTCTCGATTTATGTTGTTTTAGGGGAACGAAATGGGACTATGCCTTACGGGCAGAGAGGTCGAGCTTCACATCCCTCTCGTTTCCCATTCTCCTTGAACCAAGTGTATTACAAATCTGCTTTGACCCTGATGTTTCTACACAAAGTGGTTCGTCTGGGGCTCAACGCTAGCTACTTCCTAGAAACTTGACTATTAGGAAAACCCTGATTCAGGTCGGTCCTAAGTGGGAACGGCCAGATGCTTTCGCTTTTGGCAGACTCAGGAAGTCCTTGATCATAAACCCCATGACATTCCTTGTGAGTGCCGAGCGGCACTTTCTAGACTCTCTTTCCAATGGGCTGCTAGGATGTGTCCTACAAGTGGACAGGGGGACACGTTGCATTCAAATTAAAGAACTCATTCATTTTTTAGGTGCGATAAGTTGGAGGTAAATACCTTTCTCTTCTAACTTCTTTCAGCAAATCCCAAGTAATTGTATTTTCAGGGACACCTTGATCTTGTTACCATTGTTTCCACCAGAGTCGAGCCTTGCTAGTTAATTTTAGCTTAGCTATCATTGCATGGTTGGCTGGGATAGTTCCAGCATAGCAAAATAATCTTCCATGGATTCAATCCAAATTTATACATCGACTTTTACATTCTTGCCTCTCCCGTCAAATTTTGGAGGTTTGACTTACTTCAAAAGATTTCTCTTTTCTTGGGATTCATGAGGAATTATTGTGGATGCAATTTTCTAGAAAATTTTTAACAATTCCCAAGTTAATCTTTATGAAATTTAAATAATGTCAAACTACATCTCATATGTTGCAAGGGAAAAGTAGGGTTACATTATTTCTCTGATTGATAAAGTATTAATTAATTTTTATTACAATGGATGTACAAGGTAATCAATGGAAATAAATACATTATTCAAATAGCTCACAAGCTCATCTTACTTTTCAGAAAAGAATTCCCTACTACAATCTAAGCATGACACTAATACATCCTTTATGAAGTAACTTGGATTCTGAGAGTAGATATCTAGGAATATATATTTTTTAGGGAGATCAAGAAATCTGTCCTTGTAATATTTCCCCCCGTGCTCCCCCATGCCTTCCCCCATAAGAACCCCCCTTAAAATTTTTTAAATTTAAGACAAATTTTTTAACTCTTTCTCTCTCTCCCCTTGCCGTCTGCATGGCGGGGAGAGAGAGAGAGTGTGTGTGTGTGTGAGTAAGTAAGAGAGGGGGGAGCATGCAGTCCCCTAGGTGGAGGGTAGCGGCTATGAACAACTGTCTCCCCCCCCCCTACACCCCCCTACCACCTCCCTCCCCCATTATAAGGGAAGCCCCTTCTCCTCCATGGTGGACAGAGCCCCCTTCGTGTCATCCCGCAGCCCCCCCCCCCCCCCCCCCCCCCCCATGATCAATAGGCACAGCCCCCCTGGTTGGGGATTTTAGCGTAGCCCCCCATCATCATTGTCACAAAGAGAGAGAGAGAGAGAGAGAGAGAGAGAGAGAGAGAGAGAGAGAGAGAGAGAGAGAGAGAGAAGAAGAAGAAGAAGAAGAAGAAGAAGAAGAAGAAGAAGAAGAAGAAGAAGAAGAAGAAGAAGAAGAGGGAGAGAGAGAAGGAGAAGAAGAAGAAGAGGGAGAGAGAGAAGGAGAAGAAAAGAAGAAGAAGAAGAGGGGGAGAGAGAGAGAGAGGAGAAGAAGAGAAGAAAAAGAAGAAGAGAAGGAGAAGAAGAGAAGAAGAAGAAGAAGAAGAGGGAGAGAGAGAAGGAGAAGAAGAGAAGAAGAAGAAGAGGGAGAGAGAGAGGAGAAGAAGAAGAAGAAGAAAAAGAAGGAGGGGAGAGAGAGAGAGGAGGGAGAAGCTTCCGGAAGCTTCTTCACCCCCCTTAAAGAGAGGTCACACACCCCTCTTGACATCTCCAAAAATACGCCCCTCCCCCTTCAATCTCTTCCTCCAATCAAGGAGAGGCGGCGAGGATCTTGCATAGGAGAGTGCGGAACTCTATCACTCGTACACATGTCTTCAAGTATGACCCCGAAGCATAGTTCCACAAAGATGGCTAGAAACCCTACAAGCGTGGATGGAGGTTTGAAACAAGGTGGCACCGCAACCACAAATGGTTCACCAGGCATCAATACCACTGGAATCACGGCATCACTCCAAACCCACGTTGCTCTATTATTAAATCATAGGTTATAATTATCACGGTGAAAAATCATATTCACATGCATCACATTAAATTGCTTGTTTGATAATTTCCTAGGTATAAACTTAGTTGTGATGTATGTAACGAGCAAGATAATTTCCGTTGTAAGATGGCATCATAATAGGTGAAATTGATTAGATAATTGCATCATAATTTACCAAAGACATCTTGCAAGAATTCCTGCATAAAGTGCATTGTTCCTTGCACAAGTTCTTGCTTAAAATGCATTTTAGAGGACATTGAAAGAAATAAAGTGCATCCCCATATCGTAAGATGGATTCTAAGATACATGTAATAATCTGCTGAAAAGATTAAAGTGCAACTAGGCTCATACAACGTTCACATAAGGTTAGATCATTCAAGAAGTTATGGATCGAGTAAATAATTACGTAGAGGATAATGCTAAGGTTGCATGCATAGAAAATACTTTCGCATGTGTGGCATAAAATATCATGTGGATTATACCAAAATTGTAAGCATTGAAAGAAGGCATGGCATTACGTTGCGTGCATTAAAGTTTTTGGGAGAATTCAAACGTTTTTTGTAATTTACCAAATGGGATTGAGATCCATAAGTCCCATGTCAAAGTCCTTGGTGACTTCAAGAGGGATAGGTAAAAGCTTAAGCACCTATGAGCCTTATTAAGAGGGATTAAGAAGATTACACTTAAGTCAGAGAAGGATCTATTCTAAACAGAGCCATCTTGACCAACCATGGTCAAGGGGATAGACAATCTTGATCAGCTAAGATAAAAGATAAAGGTACATAGGTACTTCAATGGATCTAGGAGATAACCAGCAAGTTGACCAACCAAGGACAACGGGGTTGTCCATGATCTATCTTACAAGGAGACCTAAGGTAAGGATAATTAGGGTTGATAGGGTGCAAACCCTAACCCGAAGGAAAAGGGGAAACAAGAAACCTAGCTTGCCAAGCCCTTGGAATCTCACCAAGTTATGAACGATCCAGGATCGAATGTTGGGAGCATTTGGGAGAAAGGAATCACATCTTAGCAGTTGGTCGTACAAACGACCTCTGAGATGATTGTGATTGTACACTTAGGTACATTGTTTGAACTTCTTCACTCAAGGAACTACCTCAAGGAAAAATACTTGATGCTTCAGGTTAAAATCCTGGAGGGAGAGGCAGGTTCAGTTACCTCCGACTGTTTGTATGGCCCTATCCAAGGGGTTGTTGGCCGCGCTAGGTATGTGGACTGAACCCGCCGCGAGAGGTCTCTCCATGGGTGTTGCTTGGAGCGAGAGGACGCTTGGGTGCCAGGGAGGCTCTGGCTGTAAATTCCTTGCCTTCGGATCCCACACAAGAGGTCGATGTGACTCAAGGTAGCAATCCTGTTGATTCTGGGATAGCCTTCGGGCATGATACTTGATGTATTTCGGGACTATGATAAATAAATATCAGATATTTGAAAAAGGAATTTGCTTGACTTTGTTTTTGTGTTAGTGCCTAAGTTATGTGAAGGAACCTGTGTTTAAATTGATTAATTAAGGAAGCTGCTTTTGCATGTCAAACATAATGTGGTAGGTAATTAGATAACTAAGCAAACCGAGGAAAGTGCAGTGGACATGACTTGGGTCCTTCCTACGGAAGGTTGATCCCGATTAGCTGGGAATTTTTCTCAAAAGACGAGATAACGAGACTATGAAGACCTAACATCAATAAAGTTAGAATCCCGATTTATGCTGTTTTAGGGGAATGGAATGGGACTATGCCTAAACGGAATGGGACTATGCCTTATGGGAAGAGAGGTTGAGCTTCACATCCCTCTCGTTTCCCATTCTCCATGAACCAAGTGCAATATAAATCCGCTTCGACTCTATTGTTCCTATGCAAAGTAGTTCATCTAGAGCTCGACGCTAGCTACTTCCTAGAGACTTTGCTGATAGGAAAGAAAACCTGACTTCAGATCGGTCCTAAGTGGGAACGGCCTGACACTTCTGCTCGAGGCAGACTTGGGAAGACCTAGATTGCAAATACTGTGACATTCCTTGCGAGTGCCAGGCAGTGCTTTCTAGACTCTCGTCTCGATGGGCTACTAAGACGTGTCCCACAAGTAGACGAGTGGACACGTTGCAGTCCTTCTCATAGTTGTGGCAGCTAGAGCGACCTAGGACTTTTACTTTGTCAGCTAGAAGGATCTTTGCAACTTCCTCATGGATATATCGGTTTAGTTTGATCTTCTTGCCTCTAGTATACAGGGTTGAGTTTACACTGGCCTCATAAAATAGATAGATCTTGACAACTTTAAGATCTTAAATCCATTTCACCCTTTTCAAATTATTCTGAAGATAAGCTAGATAGCTTGTATCGATATAATAGTGCCCTCTATTAATTATCCATTGTCTCTCATGGTACAAAGGTGAGGGGTTTACAACTAGTCTAATATCCGCATCATTAGATTTCTCTCTAGGTAGGACTGGATGAATGCATAGCTAACATAAACATTACTTCAAAGATCAAGAATTGTTTCCAAGATTCGTTACTTTGCTAGAATTCATAAACATACATTAACAAAGAGAAGAATTCTCTTTTATATCCTAAGTTGTATTTACAATTCAAGAAAAAAATTTAAGCTTACATTACGTCATATTCTATACTAAGATGTGCTCAGATACCAACTACAACGTGCCTGTTAAGCTCATTCCAAGGTGTGCCTTTTGTAGTCCATCAGTAGATTTTCCAAATGATGCTGCCCAACGCTCCCTTGGAGTACCACAGAGTTTGTCACTTAGATCCTATTGAGCCTGCATCTCAATGGAAGAGTTCCGGCCAAGAACCCACTAGGATCGACCTGAATTCTAGGTTCCTAAAATTAGTTGGGTCTCCTAACAGCTAGCTAGCATCAATAATTTGAGTTCCCACTTCTCACAGGATCACTCAAATTGAAGTGGACTTTCCATTGCACTTGGTTCAAAGAGAATGGGAGACGAAGGGAAGTACGACACGTCAAACCTCTTGCCCATAAGGAAAAATCCCATTCAAATCCCCTTAAATAATGCAAGTAGGTTCTACCTAGCAATTAGATGATTATTTTATTGTTTTCCTATTTCTATTGAAAATTTAGAAAAGCTCCTAGCTAACCGGACCACTTACCATTGGATGGACTCGTAGAGGGTCACATCCACCCACTTTTCTTCGGTGACAATATCATCTTTAGTTTTTAAATTACCTACAACACATTTATTGAAACATATACAACCAGCTTCCTCAATTAGTATGTTAAATCGCAAGTTTCTTCACATAATTTATCTCATGGACACACATACAATTCAAACAATCCTTGAGTAAAACAAATTCCTTTATTATTGATGGGACCTGAAATGGGCCGGCACTGGCTATGGCACTAGCCGGACCTCATACTCATGATGACAGACAAACACACCCTCACGGCCTTGCGGACTAAGAGTGTCTATCTACTGCTAAAGGACAAACTGCCCTAAAGCCTAATCTATGCGTTTATAGTTTTGTAGTTTTGTAGTCCAACGTTTCCCTTTCTATAAACTCCACAGAGGGAGAACCCATACACATTGGCAATAAATACCACGATAATCACATACATGGAGGCAACCTCTCGGGAGAAACACCATAGCCTCACTGCAACTCTCCTACATCGTAGGGATTGGCCCCTTGATGCGCTGCTCAACATATAAAACAAATGAACACACTCCACTCTTCATTTCAAATCCAGGAGATATACCGTGTGTCCTTACTTAACAGTCCCTTAGGAAACCGACCCTCTATCCTACGGCAAGGGATAACCTTACACTCAATCGTGGGTCAAATTCCTAAGAAAACAAGTGCTATGTAGTCCAGGAGCTTTTTTGTTGATAGCATGAACTATGCACATGCAAAGTGAATGATTTTAAAGTCCTCAAACATCATTTTAAAATTAGCAACGTGCGTGTGCACAATTAGGCTTTATAATGTATCTACTAACCCGTTGCAGCGATGAAAAGATAGCACCAGATAACACTCGTGCTACTATCCTTTTAATTAACATACCATGCACTCTATGACATGATGTACATCAAAAAATTAGCAATAATCAGTACACAATACACACCATTCAAACCTCCCAAACCCCTACGTTTGAGTATTGCTTCGTTGCATAGGTGTAGAGGTTCATTTTGTGATTTTTTAATGTATAGAAAGCAATAAATCACCAAGTTTAACAAAGAGATAGGGAAAATTAAGGCCAAACCTCATATCTTGCCACTACCATACACCCACAAATAATTATTGTATTTTTTCTTATTTTTTTAAGTCGTATTTTTATTTTTCCACTCATTTTTTTCATTTTCTTGATTTATTTATTAATAAAATATATCATTTTCTAGTTTTTCTTATCCCACTCACTTCATCATGTTAACAATCAATTTATCTACCATATTCTCCCCATGGGAACATATTTCCCCCACCCGAAACGGAAAAACTAGCATTTTACCACTTAAAATCCGCTTTTTGAGCTTACGAGAATTAAATAAAGCATGTAAATCATTGCAAACTCAGAATTTTCTGATACACAGTAATTATTCATAATGCAAACAGCACACGCACAAATTTTCATCCAATAAGAACATAATTATCATCATAAACTATCAAAAATCCTTCATTTTCCTTCATAAAAATGGTCATACCGTGTTTTTCGTAACCCGAGATGCTTTGAATGCATGCATAACCAGCAGACAGAGCCTCCATAGCTCTCAATCTAATGCTACTCTTCATTCTTCAGCATCTTCATCAATCTTCATCATCACTTTCTTCATTCTTCCTTCATCAAGATGCCACACATGAACAGCCCATAGAGAAGAGAGAGAGGGAGGAGAGAGAAAGACTAGATCTGGTTCTCTTCATTCAATCCATCATTCCACGATCAAAGGATGGTGATAAGACCAGCCAAGAGAGGGAAGATCAACCCCATGATTGATTGTATGGGTTGCTTTCAGCCTGCATACTCCATCTCCATCATGAGAGGGTGTAAAAAACAGCCGCCATGTTGCTCCACGTTTTTTCTTCATCTTCCTCACGTTTTTTCCATCAAGATTGCATAAATTTTTTTTGGGGGGGGGGGGGGGGGGGGGTCCAAGGATCCCAAAAGGCACACCCAATTTTGGCCTTAAACTTGTCCACCTCTTCAAATCTTGACCATTTTGCGGTCACTTCCCCATCCTGGCTCCAATTTGAGCTTTGAAAAATCCTAGGCGTCCGCATCCCGCATTGACTGGAAACTCTTGACATCCCGCATGGCAGTCTAAAAGATTATCAAAAATTCACAAGTGTCACTCGGACGCCTTTTAAGAGCCGTCTTTCACTTGGTGCTTAAAATCGTCCTAGCTGGAGCCGCCGCCTTCAATGTTAAATATTTTCCCCCTAAATTCCAGATTTTTTGGCAAATTTTAGATACATCCTAGGCTCAAAACTCTACTCTCAATTATATTGGAAGTTGATTACACTAATTCCGACTCTATAGAAGATATACAAAATTCCATGAGGTTATTCTGCCCACCAAGATTCCACCCTTGTAACTAGTATTAGGGTTCTAGGATCCCATCCTGGGTCATGAAGGGGCTCGTCAATTTCCAAGAGTAATGAGAAATTTACAGTCACAACCCCCCCTGGCATCCACATTTCCTACTACCTGACACCATCCCTATGGATAGACCTTCCGCACTAAGGAGCCAATCTAAGCCTCTCGAAGTGATAACCGTGACCCCCTTGGAGTAGGGTCTCGCATCTAGCTTGGGGGTAGCCTAGTGGAATCTCTCCTTTTATCCTGTTTATCGACGTTTTTAATTAGAGATCTAAATTCTAGCAAACATAGACAATCCTGTCAAACATATAGCACTAATGCAATGACAATCACACATTGTGCAGCTCACAACTTCACATAACCAAGGTAGACCTTAACCTAAGGTAACTTTACAATCTAAGTAGGATTCTCCTCCCCATAAAGAAGTGTTGAGTACATCTCTTTCAACTTTGTTATGCAAGGTATGAGTTTCTCGCCTAGGGCTAACTTACCCAACATAAGCGATACCTTTGAATAAATTATTTTTGAAGAATATGCAATATTCATCCATTTCAATTTTGGGGTTTGTATGTAATATGTTAGACTACTAGGATGGTCTAATTTGTTCTTCAGACTTTTGGATCCCATCTAATATTTCCTTAATGTTGAACTATCCTAGGAAATAACAATTTTTCTTTAGTTGGTACCTAGAAAAATACGGCGATGATGACCTAACAATATGATTTACAAGACTTTTAAATAGAATTTTACTTTATTATAACAAGCGCTATTCAATACTTATCCTTGTCGTGTTCGATATATTGAGCTATTATACTTTAACTAATCTCAAGTGCACCTACAGTCCTTTACTCATTTTATGCAATGCAACTAGAAATTCTTTTTGTGTGCTAACTAATGCACAGCTTGCACTTCTATTCATAATATCCTATCGCATACATTGCTCCATAATACTAAGTTCTTTATTTATGCAACCATCTACACAAAATACCTAATAGTTTAGTATCTAGTGTGGCTTTCTACTTCATAACCTATACAATATCCTCCTACAACTATTACTATCATGGTTCTATGGATTATAACCCTAACTAATCTTTTTCATGACATGTAACTACAAATCACATGTAGTAGTTATCAATTTATGCATGCACTAATGCACATTCTAGATGAAAGCTATCATATCATGTAAGTGCAAGTATAGAAGCTAATATTTTATGTACTTAATTTTTATATGGATGCTATCCATGCAATCTCACAAGTAGTTCGTGCACTATTTAATGCAAAAGCTAACATTTTATGTGAAATTTTAGCAAAAATATTATTATTTTATGTGTCGATATGAAAACAATAGCCTATTTTTGAGATGTGAGCAACCTAGTTTGGCACGATGACATTGGGAAATTCATCTTTGCTTGCAATTGTGTTCGCCACACTAGATGTTCCATTGGCAGTGTCAACTTCAACAACCTCGAGCACTCTCACATTTCTAGCAATACCTGTTCCTTGGCCAGTTGCAGTGGTTCTCATGGTCTTTGCATCTCGTTGCTTTGGTGCCATCGTTGAGAGTGGGGTTGAGAGATAAAGAAGGAGGGTTGAACTGGGAGAGCGATGTCGTATTGCTGCGCATTCGAGGTGTGTAAACCACCCGAAAGTAGTGTGTGCGATTTCATACTTTATGCACACTTAGTTTTTGTGATTACATTTATGCTCTGCGTATTCAATCTATGTTGAACTGGGTCAAGGAGAGAAGACATTACAACTATTTGAATAAATGCATGAGGAGGATATCCCTCTGGATAATATCACACTTGTCTGTGCTTTAAAAGCTACAAAGAAAGTAATTATATTAGCACCTTTTGCAGATGCCCCAATGTTGTGATGGGTGTTAATGAGGAAAAATACAAACCAGAGATGCAAATTGTATCAAATGCCAGTTGTTCAACGAACTGTCTAGCTTCGCTTGCAAAGGTTATACGCCAAGAGTTTGGAATTATTGAGGGTCTGATGACTGAGGTCTATGTAACTACTGCAACTCAAAAGACAGTGGATGGTTCTTCTAGGAAGGACTGGGGAGGAGAAAAATAGTACAGTACAAAACATCATTCCTAGCTCAACTGGTGCTGCAAAGGCAGTGGGAAAGGTGCTACCTGCGCTGAATGGTAAGTTGACTGGCATGGCATTTAGAGTTCCGACTCCTAATGTTTCAGTTGTTGATTTAACTTGCCAACTGGAAAAAGATGCTTCTTACGATGAAGTTAAGGCAGCAGTCAAAGCTACGTCTGAAAGTTTAATGAAAGGGATCCTTGAATATACTGAGGATGATGTGGTCTCTACCGACTTTGTTGGGGATGAGAGGTCTAGCATCTTTGATGCAAGGCAGGCATTGCTCTGAACAAAATAAATTTATGAAGTTTGTGGCATGATCTGACAATGAATGGGGCTACAGCAACCGAGTGGTGGATCTCATCAGCCATATTGTTTTGGTTGCTGCTGGCAAGAAATATTGAGTTCTTCAAATCTATGCGACTTCGAGGTTGGGCCTGTCATTAAGCTGGTGGTTGTTCGGGACAGAGCCGCGCTTTAGGGGAAGAAGAGCCGTGCTTTGAGGGGAGAATAACGACGAAAATAGCTGGGGGCAGAAGAGCTGGGAGGGGACGATAAAGCATTGGTGAACTCTATTAAAGGAAAGGGGAAGAAAAGGAGCGAGGCTAATTGGGGGGGGCGCAGAATTGGGGAAAGATGAAGCATCGGAGATGGCAGAAGAAGAACGAGAGCAAAATACAAAGCATCAGAGGAGTTTGAAGAAGGAGAAGGCTATGACAAAGTATCGACAACAAAGAAGGAAATAGAGATGATGATGTAGAAGACAAAAACGACATTGCTCGTCAACTAGTGGCAGGCAATGGTGTTGAAAACATTGTCGAAGTGATAGAAGGATTTGTCGAAGAAATAGATCTACCTGAACAAGTTGTTGTCTTTATATCTGAGTGGATGGGGTACTTCCTTGTTCGTGAATCAATGTTTGATTCTGTCATTCATGCTCGTGATTGGTGGTTAAAACCAACAGGAATCATGGATGAGGGTGTGAATTGAGGAGGTAAAGACCTGTTGCTACGAAAGCAGGAGGAGAAATCAGAAGGCGGAAGGTCTTCCCGATCGAGAGAGAGCACGCAGAGACCTTTCAGGGAGGACTCGGATTCCAGCGATGGCTACCCGCATTCCGCAGACTCTGAGAGCGCGTCCTGAGGCAATTCCTGTAGCCGCAGAAGCCGTCAGGCGTGCTCCGAACGTCGTCAGGGAGATCTGTTATGGCCTTGCCGTCAGGATTACGCGGATGGCAATGATGAAAATTAACGGAAGAATGAACGAGAGAGTAAATTAATATGGAAAAACAGAGTAAAGTAATCAGGCCAATGATTGCTTGTGTGTGTTCGAAGAAAAAGAAGATAGCAGAAAATGATAGAGGAATGCAAAAGAAACGAAAGGAAACACTAACCTGTAGGCGAAGATGGCCAGTTGGAGAAAGAAGGCCGTTGCAGTAGAGATAAAGAGGATTAAAGGATGAATATAATGATGAGGCCACGAAGTTCTGGAGGCAGTCGTAACTGTGACAAATGTGTCTGGTGAACACGGACAAAGGGAAGCAAATTCGCCAACAAATGTTGCTGTGAACGGAGAGCTATCGAGGCAGGATTTTCAGGAATCAAGGTGTGCAGAGACAAGGGCCATTGGAGGAAGGCAAATGCTCTATTAAAGCAAACTCTGAACCTCTGGACCTCACAAAGGATAATGTCCGGCAAGTTCTACAAGATGTGAGAAGCGACCTTCTGCAGTTCTTTGAACTTCTATGGCAGATGTGACAGATTTGGCTGATTCATGAAGCTTTGATTGAAGGGCTGGCTCTGGCACGAGAGATCCATTATTATAATGTGACTAAGCAACTATCTGCAAAAGCGTATCCTGAACATAGTTGAAGATGGAATTGAAAACGAGGCACAGCTTGAAAATAGTCCGGCCAATTTTGATTTAAGAAGAATAAAAGCAGTTGTGCAAGACTTGTCAGTGCATGTTAGTGATCCATTATCATAATAAATCACAGCAAATTATTGTTATTCCTGAGATCAGATCAAACTATGGTCTTACAAACAGACAAATAACACAAAAAAAAAAAACTGCAAAATTACATGACTGTTTAAATATTTCAGATTAAAATTACGGTGCCTTACAGAAAAGATGACATGACACAGGCAGAAAATTTTGTTAAGAAGAACAACTCTCTTTTGCATTACAATCTATGAACTGCATGGTCCAGTAAAGGCATAATGACTCTACTAGCATTGTATTTTGCCTTATACAGGGTTGTATAGGAAAGAAAGACCTGCTTACAGTTTATTGGATGAAGATGCTTTTGTTGATATGTATGCTAAATGAGGGATCCTAGAGAACAGATAAATTGTCATAACGTGAACTTGCTTGATTGATCTTCTATCCTGGAATTAGTCAAGGATCTCTGTGGTTGCGACATTGTTTTCACAAACCCTTCGACATCTTTGGTGAACCCGACGTGAAAGCGTCGCAGAAATTTCAGGATGGGAGATACTTCAGCTTCTATTTCAGCTTCTTCTACAACTCCAGCTGCCTCTACTTCAGCTCCATCAATGACTGCTGCATCAAGTACTTCAACGGAGGATCTAAAACAGATTTTGCAGAATATGTCCATGTATATGCAGCTCCAAAATCAGCAAACACAAATGTATATGCAGCAGCAACAACAATTGCATCAACAGCAGTTGTCTCAGCAAAGGCAACTCTACTCGGAGCAGGAGAATGCAAACAGCGCGACTAAGGCTATTGAAGCAGTTGAGAGTGAGAAGAAGCTATTTGACGGGCGTAATGTTTCAGCATATTTGAAGACATATGAGATCAAGATGGGGTTTTTTGGAGTTCCTGCTGGACTTATGAGTAAGTACTTCCTTCGTCTTGTCACACCTGCTTTGAGAACAAAAGTGACTGATTTGTTTATTCAAAATACACATTGGCAAGATTTTAAGAAGGCTCTTAAAGAAGAATATTTCCTTGAGGACTTTGGTATGGCTACTCGACGGTCATTCCGAGAGTGGGTCTACATGCCAAACAAAGGTCTTGCTGCTTCGGAGTTGATTCGAGAATTCGAAGAGAGGTATAGTCAGCTTGATGTCATTGAACAAAGAGCATTGGATGTTGAAAAAGTTGAGCTTTTCTTGCAAGCTGCAGATCCTGCTCTTCAAGAAGAATTGGGTGAGCTTCTTGAAGATCGCACAAAGCCTATGGGTCTTAAAACTGATTGGCAGGATGCTCAGGATGCAGTTTCAACTTTGACCAAGAGGAGGATATGGAAGACTCGCCTACAGAATGGTTCCATGACGCCTACACCATCATCAGCTCCTATGCCTACTTCTATTCCTGTTATTTCTTCTCCTCCTCAGCCAGTTTCTTGGCCTATGCCAGTGCCTACAGTTTCTACTCCACCTATTCATCCTGTTCCACGACCGATGCCTACACCTTCTGCTCCAAAACCATCCGCTCCATCGGTGCCTACCTCTATTGATGATATAATCAAAGGAATCACAGATTTGATACTTGAGTCAGTCAAAGCGGAGTTGGTGGGTAAGTTGAAGGAGCAGTTTGCTTCGACTGCGCCTGCTACTTCTTCTAGTGCTCCTACTGCACCTAGGAGTGCTCCTAGTGCTCCTAGTGCTCCTAGTGCTCCTAGGAGAGATCGGAGATGTATTTGGTGTGATAGTATGGAGCATCAACATTGCAGGGATTGTGACTCTTTCCAGGATGCAAGGAGGCAGAATTTGGTATATTGGGGACAAGATGGTAAGATTTGGTTGACTGAGACAGGAGCTCCACTTGCTACCAACTTTGGTAAAGGTGGAATGAAGAAGTTAGTGGAGGACATGGCTGCGCGTACTTCTTATGTGACGGCTAGAGGTGATGCTTCTGCATATGGAGTACAGATTGAGAAGGGATCAGAGACTCAGTCCGCACTATGGACTTATGCTATGGAGACTGCAAACAAGGGGAAAATTCAGCAAACTGTTTTGACTAGCGCAGGCTCTAGCATCAGATCAGAGACAGGATGGGACTCGCCTGTTGACAGGTATTCTATTTATGCTTATTTGGCTAAATCTCATGGTGCAGATGTATTTGTTGAGGAGAAGCGTAAGAGGGATGAAGACAATCCGAGTGCAGTTAAGAAGACTAGAGGGGGTGAGTTTGTTACTCCACCTACTGCAGGACCGTCTTCACGATCAGGGCCAGATCGACAGATGGAGGATGCTCAAAAGAGGGAAAAGAGGCAAGAGCCTAGAGAGAGAAAGCAGCCAGGATTCAGATTGATGTCCGACATTGAGACATCTACAGATATGAAGAAAATCTTTAATGATAAGATACTTGGCAGTGAGGTGACTTTCACTATTTCTGAGATTTTGGGCATCTCAAAAAGAGAGTTTCAGGATCAGTTTCAGGAGGTCCTGAAGAGGAAAAGACATGCATTGGCTACCACTGATACACAGGGAGTTTTGATTAGAGAGTTGGATGAGGATGATGATGAGGTTATGGTTGATAATGCATCTGTTTTGCCGCAGGTAGAGAAGAGGGTTCAGCCTATGCATTATGCTGAAATTGATGAGCCTGTTTTGATACCGCGTAGTCACTTTTCGCGGAGCCATTGGGCTAGGGCAACTACAGAGACGATGGTAAAGGTTGGAGAAAAACAGGTGCCTTATGTTGCATTGGTTGATCATGGTTCAGAGATTAATCTCATTGTTCGTGGAGTTTATGAGAGTAACAAATGGCCTATGGATGTAGAGCATGGGTGGCGTATGAGAGCCGCCAATAACACTGCAGGTGATTTATATGCTGCTTGCCCTAGTGTCAGGGTTTCTATTGGTGATGTAGAGGAGGATTTTCATTTCTTTGTGCAGGATTCATGCTCGTATCCCATAATTCTTGGACAGCCATTCATTACAGAGATGCGCATGGAGACAAAGGTCATGGATGATGGATCTGCTTATGCACGGATTCGCAGTAAAGATGGTATGAGAGCAGTTCAGTTTATGACTGTATGTGTGAACCATGTTAGAAACAGGGATACTCTCAGAGATGCACCCTTGCCCACTGTGAGGGATTCGGGTTTTCATTAGGTACCGCCGTTTCGCGAGACGACGGTGGTACAGAGGAGAGGAGATTGGAGTTCTCGCCTCCTGGCAGCAGCAGTGTTTTCTCCTCCGGTTATGTTGGGATTTCAGCAAACAGTTCGATGAGCTATCAGAAGACTTCTAGATTGTCTAGAGCTGCCAGGCAGTATATATGCAGGAAGGAGAAAAATTTGAAAAATGCAGGAATTTTGGAGGATGATGAGCACATAGATGGTATGTATGACAGTGTGATTTGTGCAGATACGATGACAGAGATGGGAGATATGCTGAAAACTGATATGCTGAATTGTCATGGTAATGTATTAGTGCAATCCCTGGACATGTTTCATGAAATTGCAGATTTTATGTCACAGATTGAGTCAGAGGCTGAGGAAACTCAGCAAAGAGTGTTGAGTGCTGAAGAAATTCAGCAAACAGAGTTTCCAGCTGGTTATGATCAGCTTTCAGAGAGACAGAGGGCTGAAAAATTTCAGCCAACAGAGTTTACTGCTGAAATATTTCAGCATTCAGAGTTTGGGGCTGTTCCTATGCAGTCCATAGAGCAGAGGGCTGAGAATATTCAGCCATTGGAGTGCAGAATTGCTGATTTACAGCAAGGTTTATGTAATGCAGAAGAGCATAATGAAGCCAGGGTTGACACGAAGTACAAAACTGTGGATAAGAAGGTGAAGCCGGTTGCTGTACCGCTTCCACCTGACAGTGATCAGCAAATAGAGAGGGCTGCTAAACAGCAAATTTTGAGGAATCCAGAGCATATTGGTCATAAATTTTCAGCAGAGACACTTGCTGAATTGAAAATTGGAAATGGTGATTTCTTGTTACCCATGGAGAAGCAATGCTTTCAGGAGATGCTTGAGCGTCATGGAAGGGGATTTGCTTTTGTCCCACATGAGATTGGATGTGTGAATCCTGATATTGTTGCTCCTATGGTTATTTTTACCATTCCTCATATTCCATGGAATCTCCGACCTATTCCAGTGCCTAAAGCACACTTGCCAAAGTTGATTGATTTGTTGAATGAGAAAATCAGGATGGGAATCCTTGAGCCTTCATCTGCACCATACTCAAACAGGTGGTTTATAGTTCCAAAGAAGAATGGTACTCTTCGATTTATTCAGGACATGCAGCCAGTAAACAGAGTTACTATCAGGAATGTTGGTATTGGTCCAGTTGTGGATGAGTTTGCAGAGGCATTTGCTGGACGTGCCATCTATTCTTTGGGTGATTTGTATTCAGGATATGATCAGTTTCAGCTGGCTTTGGAAAGCAGGGACATAACCACCATGAGAACTCCTATTGGGCTTGTCAGGATGTGTACCTTGCCTCAAGGTGCCACTAATTCTGTTGCGCATATGATGAATGCCATGCATAAGGTCCTTCGTGATTACATACCTCAGCTTACTATGCCTTTCTTGGATGATGTGCCCATTAAGGGGTGTGCAGAAGAAGAGAAGAATGAGAGCCTAAATGAGCAGGGATGCAGATACTTTGTGGCTGATCATATTTCAGCATGTGAGAAGATTTTGACCAGGTTAGAAGAAGTGAACTTGACACTTTCAGGGCAAAAATCTGTTTTTGGAGTGAATGAGGTTGTTATTGTTGGGCATATGTGTGGATATTATGGCAGGAAACCCTCACCTGATAAGGTGAATGCTATAGGCAAGATTGCAGAGTATTGTTCTACCACTTCTGAGGTACGGAGATTCATTGGTGCTTGTGTGTTTTATATGATTTGGATACCTCATTTTGCACACATTGCAGATTGTTTGTATCAGTTGCTTCGAAAGGGGCAGAAATTTTATTGGGATGAGAGCCACACTAGAGCCATGCGGAAATTGAAGAAGTTATTGCAGAATGCTCCTACTCTCAAGAAAGCGGATTATAATTGTGATAGGCCTATTGTATTGACAGTTGACACTAGTCCAATTGGCATAGGTTGGGCTGTGGGTCAAGATGATGCAGATGGAAATAGGTATGCTATTCGGTTTGGGGCGAAAGTCCTAAACGAGAGACAGAGGAGATATCCGCAAATCAAGAGGGAGTTATTGGGAATTGTTACGGCTCTCAAATGTGACAAGGAGTACTTTATTGGAGCTTCAGTTGTGGTAGAGACAGATTGCTTGCCATTGATTGGTATGATCACGAGTTGTTCTACTCCGGATATAGCTATGTTGAGATGGATTGCATACATCAAGTCATTAAATCCGGAATTTAAACACATAGCAGGGAAGGATAATCCAGTGGCAGATATGTTGTCTAGAGCCAGGTATGATGATGAGGAGACTCTACTTGCAGAAGAGGATGATGCAGAAATTTCAGCCACTATGGTTGATCATGTTTGTCATGTCTTTGATATTATGGCTTTTGCAGAAGAACTTTATGTTGGAGATTGGTTGCAGATTGGCAGGTACCTTAGTACACTAAGCAAAAGAGATGAATGGACAGATGAAGAGTTTAAGAAGATCAGTAGGAAAGCCTATGGTTATTTTCTCAAGGATGGATTTCTTTGGAAGCATCTGAAGAAAAGAGGCGGATTACCTTTGCGGGTTGTCTGCGATAGAGAGACACAGTTACAGGTGATGAGGGAGTTTCATGAGAGTCCATGGGCTGGTCATAGAGGAGTATGGGCTACTTATGAGAAGATCAGGGAGAAATATTGGTGGAAAGGCATGTACAGAGATGTTTCTCACTTTGTTGAGACTTGCAGAGACTGCCAGATGTATTCAGTTGTGCGTCATAGAGATGAGCTTCATCCGACCTATCCGCTATGCATTCATTATAAGTGGGTAGTTGATTTGGTTACCATGCCTATGGGTCTATGGCAGATGAGGTACATTGTTTTGGCTAGAGAGGATCTTACCAATCATGTTGAGGGCAGATCTTTGAGAACGAAGACCACTAGTGCAGTGTGTAAGTTCTTATTGGAGAAAATTTTCTGCAGGTATGGTTGTGTGGGTAAGATCACTGCGGATCATGGTGAATTGGATGCAGATGAAGCTAGGGAGTTTTTCTCTCAGTTAGGAATCAAATTGGCTCTAACCACAGCATACAATCCAGAGGGAAATGGGAAGAGTGAAAGAGGGCATCCACCAATAGTGAAAGCATTAGCCAAAGCATGCAGAGGACGGATTGGAGAATGGCCAAGACTTCTACCATTTGCTTTATGGGCTGATCGTACGACTCATAGTGTTACTACAGGATATATGCCTGCAGAGTTGATGTATGGTCAGAAACCTGTTATGCCGATTGAGACTTGTGCTTTGACTTGGTCAGTTTTACCATGGCAGGAGGATTTGACGAGAGAGGAGCTCTTAGCTCTTCGGATTCGACAGTTGGAGAGGAGACCTGAGGATATTCAGCTAGCTATTGACAGGTTGAAAGTTGCTAGACTAAGGAACAAGGACAGGTTTGATAGCAGGCATCGCTTGCGGCCTAGAGCAATAGAAGAGGGAGATTGGGTATTGGTCTTTGATAGCAGCCTTGAAAATCAGCATACTGCACTTCGGAAGATGGTGAAAAGATGGTTTGGGCCATACATAGTTAGACATGTCTTTGATAATGCAACATATGAGCTGACTGAATTGGATGGGACAGTGCTTAGAGTACCTATTGCTGGAAAAAGAATCAAAATTTTCAAGAAAATAGATGATGAGGATTATGCATTGGAAGAATTTTCGAGAGAAGAGCAACGTCAAGAAACTCCAATGGAAGAGACAGATGATATGGCTGAAAATCTTGTTGATCTACCAGAAATGCATAACGAAGAGATTGATTTGTTTGTGGATCTTGATGATAATGATCATGGGTAAGTTGGCCCATCCGGAGGATGCGCAGGATTAGAGGGGGTGGATGTCGTATTGCTGCGCATTCGAGGTGTGTAAACCACCCGAAAGTAGTGTGTGCGATTTCATACTTTATGCACACTTAGTTTTTGTGATTACATTTATGCTCTGCGTATTCAATCTATGTTGAACTGGGTCAAGGAGAGAAGACATTACAACTATTTGAATAAATGCATGAGGAGGATATCCCTCTGGATAATATCACACTTGTCTGTGCTTTAAAAGCTACAAAGAAAGTAATTATATTAGCACCTTTTGCAGATGCCCCAATGTTGTGATGGGTGTTAATGAGGAAAAATACAAACCAGAGATGCAAATTGTATCAAATGCCAGTTGTTCAACGAACTGTCTAGCTTCGCTTGCAAAGGTTATACGCCAAGAGTTTGGAATTATTGAGGGTTTGATGACTGAGGTCTATGTAACTACTGCAACTCAAAAGACAGTGGATGGTTCTTCTAGGAAGGACTGGGGAGGAGAAAAATAGTACAGTACAAAACATCATTCCTAGCTCAACTGGTGCTGCAAAGGCAGTGGGAAAGGTGCTACCTGCGCTGAATGGTAAGTTGACTGGCATGGCATTTAGAGTTCCGACTCCTAATGTTTCAGTTGTTGATTTAACTTGCCAACTGGAAAAAGATGCTTCTTACGATGAAGTTAAGGCAGCAGTCAAAGCTGCGTCTGAAAGTTTAATGAAAGGGATCCTTGAATATACTGAGGATGATGTGGTCTCTACCGACTTTGTTGGGGATGAGAGGTCTAGCATCTTTGATGCAAGGCAGGCATTGCTCTGAACAAAATAAATTTATGAAGTTTGTGGCATGATCTGACAATGAATGGGGCTACAGCAACCGAGTGGTGGATCTCATCAGCCATATTGTTTTGGTTGCTGCTGGCAAGAAATATTGAGTTCTTCAAATCTATGCGACTTCGAGGTTGGGCCTGTCATTAAGCTGGTGGTTGTTCGGGACAGAGCCGCGCTTTAGGGGAAGAAGAGCCGTGCTTTGAGGGGAGAATAACGACGGAAATAGCTGGGGGCAGAAGAGCTGGGAGGCGACGATAAAGCATTGGTGAACTCTATTAAAGGAAAGGGGAAGAAAAGGAGCGAGGCTAATTGGGGGGGGGCGCAGAATTGGGGAAAGATGAAGCATCGGAGATGGCAGAAGAAGAACGAGAGCAAAATACAAAGCATCAGAGGAGTTTGAAGAAGGAGAAGGCTATGACAAAGTATCGACAACAAAGAAGGAAATAGAGATGATGATGTAGAAGACAAAAACGACATTGCTCGTCAACTAGTGGCAGGCAATGGTGTTGAAAACATTGTCGAAGTGATAGAAGGATTTGTCGAAGAAATAGATCTACCTGAACAAGTTGTTGTCTTTATATCTGAGTGGATGGGGTACTTCCTTGTTCGTGAATCAATGTTTGATTTTGTCATTCATGCTCGTGATTGGTGGTTAAAACCAACAGGAATCATGGATGAGGGTGTGAATTGAGGAGGTAAAGACCTGTTGCTACGAAAGCAGGAGGAGAAATCAGAAGGCGGAAGGTCTTCCCGATCGAGAGAGAGCGCGCAGAGACCTTTCAGGGAGGACTCGGATTCTAGCGATGGCTACCCGCATTCCGCAGACTCTGAGAGTGCGTCCTGAGGCAATTCCTGTAGCCGCAGAAGCCGCCAGGCGTGCTCCGAACGTCGTCAGGGAGATCTGTTATGGCCTTGCCGTCAGGATTACGCGGATGGCAATGATGAAAATTAACGGAAGAATGAACGAGAGAGTAAATTAATATGGAAAAACAGAGTAAAGTAATCAGGCCAATGATTGCTTGTGTGTGTTCGAAGAAAAAGAAGATAGCAGAAAATGATAGATGAATGCAAAAGAAACGAAAGGAAACACTAACCTGTAGGCGAAGATGGCCAGTTGGAGAAAGAAGGCCGTTGCAGCAGAGATAAAGAGGATTAAAGGATGAATATAACGATGAGGCCACGAAGTTCTGGAGGTAGTCGTAACTGTGACAAATGTGTCTGGTGAACACGGGCAAAGGGAAGCAAATTCGCCAACAAATGTTGCTGTGAACGGAGAGCTATCGAGGCAGGATTTTCAGGAATCAAGGTGCGCAGAGACAAGGGCCATTGGAGGAAGGCAAATGCTCTATTAAAGCAAACTCTGAACCTCTGGACCTCACAAAGGATAATGTTCGGCAAGTTCTACAAGATGTGAGAAGCGACCTTCTGCAGTTCTTTGAACTTCTATGGCAGATGTGACAGATTTGGCTGATTCATGAAGCTTTGATTGAAGGGCCGGCTCTGGCACGAGAGATCCATTATTATAGTGTGACTAAACAACTATCTGCAAAAGCGTATCCTGAACATAGTTGAAGATGGAATTGAAAACGAGGCACAGCTTGAAAATAGTCCGGCCAATTTTGATTTAAGAAGAATAAAAGCAGTTGTGCAAGACTTGTCAGTGCATGTTAGTGATCCATTATCATAATAAATCACAGCAAATTATTGTTATTCCTGAGATCAGATCAAACTATGGTCTTACAAACAGACAAATAACACAAAAAAAAAACTGCAAAATTACATGACTGTTTAAATATTTCAGATTAAAATTACGGTGCCTTACAGAAAAGATGACATGACACAGGCAGAAAATTTTGTTAAGAAGAACAACTCTCTTTTGCATTACAATCTATGAACTGCATGGTCCAGTAAAGGCATAATGACTCTACTAGCATTGTATTTTGCCTTATACAGGGTTGTATAGGAAAGAAAGACCTGCTTACAGTTTATTGGATGAAGATGCTTTTGTTGATATGTATGCTAAATGAGGGATCCTAGAGAACAGATAAATTGTCATAACGTGAACTTGCTTGATTGATCTTCTATCCTGGAATTAGTCAAGGATCTCTGTGGTTGCGACATTGCTTTCACAAACCCTTCGACAGCGTGAGCAAAGATTTCCTAGTTAATGATTGAGAGAAAGGGGGGTTGAGTTAGCTATCTCTTTCCCTTACTCTCTATTCCCACTAACTCCCTATCCTCACTAACTCCCTATTCTCATTAACTCTTTCTCTCTCTCTCTCTCTCTCTTTAATAAACACACGCTCTCTGTCTCTCTAACTCTCCCTCGCAACCTCTCCGAGCATCTTCCTTCTGCATTTTCAAGTAGAGGGTGTGTCTTTATATAGGTAGATGGGAGTACATGCTACCTCTCCCTTCCTTTCTCTTTCTCCTCCCTTTTTTCCATAATAGCTCCTTCTCTCTCATAGTTTTAAAAGAGAAATGGGAGAGTGTGAGAGAAGATTGCCTAGTCGATGATCGAGAGAGAGGGGATTGAGTTAGCAATCCCTTTCACTAACTCTCTATTCCTACTAACTCCCTATCCTCACTAACTCCTTCTCTCTCTCTCTCTCTCTCTCTCTCTCTCTCTCTCTCTCTCTCTCTCTCTCTCTCTCTCTCTCTCTCTCTCTCTCTCTCTCTCTCTCTCTTTGTGTTTCTCTAACTCTCTCTCGCAACCTCTTGGAGCATCCTCTTTCTACATTTTCAAGTAGAGGGTTTACTTTTATATAGGCAGAAGGAGTACGTGCTACCTCTCCCTTCCCTTCTCTTTCTCCTCCCTTTTTGCCATTATAGCTCCTTCTCTCTGAGTTTTAGATTGGGCGTTTTTTTATAATGTGTTTATTCAAGGGGTGATGATGGCGTCAGTGATGATGACAATCGCAAACTATTCATCGTGCATATTCGAGAGGCCGCGACCTTTTTGGCAGTGATAACCTCTCAATTCACAACTTTTTATAATGTTAATTATAACGTTATAACATTTATAACAAGTATTATTATATAACTTATATAATGTATAAGTTATATTACATTTTTACTAACCTTACTAACTTACTTATAAATTAAGTAACTTTTAAAATAACTAATCAAAAATTTGTTCGTCGAAGAAAGAAAGAAAAGATTTTTTTTTTGAAGACACAGGGATGTTACATTCTTAGTGTAGAAGACCTAGTACTTCCAAATCGAGTCCATAGTCACTTTTAATATGCTCAGTGAGTAGGACAAGCTAGGTTTCCTTGACCATGACATGAAGGGAAGTTGGATAATCATATGGAGAAGAAAGCAGAAGAGATCTTCGAAAACCAACCCTTTCTTATCATGTTGAAAGGGTAAGATAATGTATTTTAGGTTTGGTGGATCCAAGATTACAATCAAAGAAGTGCATGTGTATCATGTTTTCATGCATAAGGAGTTTCACCTTGAGCCCACTGCCTATAATCTCCCTTTCCATAGACCCAACTATCAGTGCATTTTGGTTACATATACTTTTTGGTATGAATGAAGGTCAATGTTTCCTATTCACCTTGTAACTTATAAGACCATTTAATGTAAATAGACATATATCCATCAAGTGTCCAAGGGTGGTAGCTAGTAGAATATGTGGTAGATATTCTGGATATAATCTAGCTTTACAAGGGTGGACCAAAGTGGCTCTAGCTTAGAGGGGCATACTTTTTTATGAACACTTTTGCATACCACCTCCCTTGAGTGGGCAATGGGGAACCTTGTCTAGCCTTCCCCTTCTAGATTTCAAGAGCAGAGAGTGGCCGTTACCAGATTCTAGAATAAGTGAGAGTTATAGGTGTAACATTTTTCACGAGGTGCAAAAATGCCTAAAGCCCAACATTTCAAGTAATCAAAGCAAAATATCCACTTTTATGCCTATAGCCATTTTCATGGACTTCTTCTCCAACATTGAAGTCCAAACCTCAAGAACTATGTTCCTAGTAAGGCACTAGATGTAAACAATATCCTAGAGTTTGCAAATGCAATCTTGGATACAAAGGTACAAGATGGAATCACTTGCAAGGTACAACTAGATTTTGTTATATGTTAGTATATGATTACCACTCAAAACTTCATCATGACATTTTTGTATAGAAGATGACACTTTGTTTGTGGAAAATTGGTGCCACTAGACCAAGACATAAGGGATTTTTCTAAAAATTCATTACAAGATATTTATGTTTGTCTAGATGGTGAACTTTTGATCATTATGAATGTAGGGTCAATGTGCACATTATGACAATGGAGGATGAACTTGCACAATGAAGACATCCAACTTCCTACTTCATTTAGCTTCTATGTTGATGATAAAAAGGTGCATTGCTATTTACATTATTTATCTTACTTTACATTCACATTATCAAAGGAATTGTTTGCACCACATTATCTCTAACTACTCTCTCGATGTTTGCCAGGTCCCAATAAGAAAAGAAAAGAGCTTCATGTATAAAGAGATAACAAACAATATTGTGCATCTGCATTACCAATAGTAGCCCAGTAGAGCTACCTCTAAGGACTACACAATTACAAGATAGTAGGCACCTACTTGTGGGATCCAAGGAGATACACCTAACATTATGTATTGGACTATGAAATAAATATACAAGCTATCATCACCTAAGAAGTCCATCTACACTTACAATCACTAAATAAAGCTAGCATCATCCTGTAAAGAGACAAAATTGTTGCAACGATAGTGACAGAGATAGACTAGGCAGACAATAAGAACACAAAAATAGAACAGAAGTTGTACAAACATAAAATATAATAAACTAAAGTTTAAGCATCAAAATTAGCATTTGGATAGCATATTCCTAGCTCTCAACCCTTATTTTGTATTTTGGAATCATTTCATACTTCTATCTAATGACTATCTTTGCTAGTGGTTTTCTCTATCCTAGGGTACCAAAAATGGTTGTTTTGGTACTTTCTTAGTACCATTACTATCAGTTTGACTATACCATTTTTAGTAGTCTTGGTAATTTCAAGTACCAAACTTGGTAGTCCCAGAGTACCTTTCTGTGGCATCTGGGTACTTTTTATACATGATAAATAGGTTCATAAATGCAGGTTCTTTGTGCTTCATTTGAGTAATCTCTCATATCAGGGTGTAGTATCTACTTTGGGTCAAAAAGAAAATCACCTTAGAGCTAACTATCATTGACAATAGCACTGAATTTGAGTAGCTTACATTTGAAGTGTCACAACCAAGTGATATGGGAGTCATCACCGTAGGGAGGTGCCTCTCTCGCTTGATGGTGATCCTTATGGTATTTAGTGCACATGAAGGTTAACACCAAGCAAAATGGGAGCACTTTGGCCTACGAAGGGGCCTTCTTTACTTGTTGGTGACCCTGAAGGGGTCTACGACACATGATACCCACTTCAATCAATTCAACAATAATCAAAATAAACTAGCATTTTCATAATTGTAGACACATGCAATTTTTGCAAAAGAAAGGTAAACATTTCATAGGGCTATTGTACTCAAGAAAGAATATACCATCAAATATATATAAACAACAAGTTTAGCAATACATATGAAAACCTTTCTTTTTTTCATTTCCATTTCCATTTACAAGATGCCAAATGAGCACAAAAAATTTACAATGTAGAGGCCTTGAAGGTCAGGTTCAAAGGTCTCCTGGAGGATAGAGGCCAAATCTTTGAGAGTCAATTCAGCTATGAGGGCGGCAAGGTTGCTCATGGGGGCAACAAGGTTGCTCATGAGGGTAGCAAGATTGTCTTGACGTTGCCATTGAGATGGGGGGTGAGGTTGTAGTTGGAGTTTGGAGGTTTGATGTGCCTCCTCCATATCATGCCAAAGAACTTCCAATATTTACAATCCCCTCTCCTCCACTTGGGACCTAGTCTCTATAGCTTCTCTCAATTTATCCCATTGACAAATGTCTTCCATGGTGGCATTATAACCATTGTCTCCACCATCACCACCGCACACTCCTTGAGGACAAGGTTGAGCTTGTTATCAAGATTGAGCTCATCCTTCATTAGAATTGATGGATGTTAAGGAGCTAAGTGGAGGTAGAGGCACAAGAAGGTGAGGGAGAGGAGGGGCGTAGCTATCAAAAGAAAGGGGAATGAAAAAATATTATTAAGGAAACTTACCAAACCAGATCAAGGATTGAGATGCTCGAAAAACAAACATTGAAAATTTACTATTGGAGGGCAAGAAGGATGGAGTAGATCAACTCCTCATCATTAGGGCAAGAAAGCACTCTAATATCAATGCTACTTAGCTCCACAACCTGTCATTCCCCTCTCAAGGGTACAACTACTTGAGCAAGGGCCATTATCTCCCCCATCACCACTATGTGCTTGTTGAGGACGAGGTTGAGCTCGTTATCAAGGGTGACCTCATCCTTCATTAGAATCAATGGATGCCAAGGATTTGAGTGGAGGTAGAGGCACAAGAATGTGAGGGAGAGAAGGGGACTCTTGCAAGTTGGAGCCTCATACTTGTCCAGGATGATTGCGGGTAGTGGAGCTTGCCATGGAGGGCTTGGCTTGGAGAGGATCATACTTTAGGGGCCTCTCTTGGAGGGGTTTGGCTTGAAGGGGCTCATTCTTGGGGGACTTGAGGCTTGAAGGGGCTTGGCCTAAAGGGGCTCATCATTGGGAACCCTGGAGCTTGAGGGGGACTCCTCCTTAGGGGGGCTTGTCCTTGGGGCGATTGGCCTAAAGGGGATCCTCCTTGGGAGGCTTTGCATGGAGGGGCTTGTCATTCTTTAGGGGCTCATCCTAGAGGGGATCTTCTTGGAGAAAATCAAGGGACTTGGAGTGGTGGGGCTCAAGCTTGTAGGCCTACAGGGGCTCATCCTAGAGGGGCTCTTCCTGGAGAAAATCAAGGGACTTGGAGTGGTGGGGCTCAGGCTTGTAGGCCTAGAGGGGCTCATCATAGAGGGGCTCACCATGATGGGGCTCAACTTGGAAGGCCATGGCCTTGGCTTGGAGGGACTCATCTTAGAGGGGCTTTCCCTAGAGGGCTTGAAGGACTAGGACTTGGAGGGGCTCAGAGTGTTGGGGCTGATCTTGGATGGCCTAGAGGGGTGGGACTTGGAGGAGCTTTGGGTGTTGGGGCTTATCCTAGAGAGCTTGAGGGGCTTATCTTGGAGGGGCTCACCATGATGGGAATCGAGGTGCTGGGGCAAGACCTAGAGACACTTTGGTTAGTAAGGCTGCACCCAAATCTTGACCACCTACTAGGTTGTTGTTTGTGCTCTCTATAAGGGTGTGCCCCTCTCATGTGGGATAGAGGGTATTTGCTTAGTTCATCAATGGTGATTTGGAAAGATGGCATGAATTTCTCACATGCGCCAGTTTGAGATATCAATAGGATTCAATAGTCTTCATACCATAGTTGCAAGTGGTGCAAGCTATGGAAATCTTTGGGAATGACAGTCACCCTATGGGCATGGGCTCCAATATGCACCTTGAGCAAGATAGATGGATCAGGCTTGAACCAAAGACCAAAGAGAGTCACTACCAAGTGGTAGAGGCTCCAATATGCACCTTGAGCAAGATAGAGGGATCAGACTTGAACCAAAGACCAAAGAGAGTCACTACCAAGTGGTAGAGGCTACTACCTTATACTTATAAACTATACACTACTTGGTGTTGACTCTAAAAGACAATAACACAAAACAATGGCCACTACCAAAAAACAATATAGGCTTCCCCTCGCAATGGATAGCCACACACCACTTGGTGGTGACCCTCAAAGACAATAACACATGATGAGGGTTACCACCAAGAAATGGAGGCTTTCCCTAGTACTAGGTAGCCATGGACCACTTGTTGATGACCCTTGGAGACTATTACACACGATGAGGGCCACCACCAAGCCATAGAGGCTTCCCTCGTGGAGGATGGCTACACACAAGCTTTATGGAAATCCCAAAGTCACAAAACACAAGTCACCATTGGAGCAAGGGAGGCTTCCCCTAGCAATGGATTGTGAGGCTTTCACTAGCAATGGTTAGCGCCACACACCAGTTTGGTGGGGACCATCGAAGTCATAATACGTGAAAAGGGCCACCACTGAGAGAAGGAGGTAGCCTGTAGAAAATGGATTGCCACAAATCACTCAGTGGTGACCCTGAAAGACTATCCACTAAAACAAAAGCTTAGTGCAAGGACCATCACTATGGGGAGAAAAATGTCAAATATGCAATTCTTAAGGATGTTTTTTGGACAAAAACATGGCCTTACCAGTGAATAGGTCATGACGGAATCATCACTATGGTGGAAGAATCTCTTTGTTTAGTGGAAAATTATCGGTGCAGACAGATCAAAGATATGCTCCTTTGGGGGTGGGCTCATTATCACGATTGTGGGAGAGAAGGAAGGAGTCTCACTTCTAACTTTCTTGCTTGCACAATGGGAGGATACACACACAGGTGGAGGCTGAAAACAGTTTTCCTCTTCTTAGTTGTATAAGCCAAAAAGAACTCTCATACAAAGAAATAGAAGAACCCTATATATGGGTCTCAAACCAAACTCAACTAACTAAGGTGGCATACTAACTGAGCCACGAACTAGATTAGATAAGGATAGCTATCATCTAGCTATTATTCATGGGCGGTGTACCAACCGCAACTGCAACTAACAAGTCGGTGACATAAATGCACAACGGTCACCCTGGCATATCACGAGTGGAGCTCGATATCTCAACACTCCCCCTCGAGCTCAATCCCAATTCCTGCACACCAAGCAGGTCTCTGAACTTGCGCAGCTTCTCTGCGCCCAATGCCTTCGTGAATATGTCAGCTACCTGATCCTCTCTGCTGACATAAACTAAATCAATAAGACCTAGTCAAACCCTTCCCGCACATAGTAATAATGCACCTCAATGTGCTTTGTTCTAGCATGATAGACTGGGTTATTTGCCAAGTGTATACTGCTCATGTTGTCACAATAAATGACAACTGGCCCATCTGTAGGCTGATGCATATCATAAAGTAGCTTATGCAACCAAGCTACCTCACATGCAGCCATTGTTGCACCCCTGTACTCAACATCTGTGCTCGACAAGGCAACTGTAGGCCGTTTCTTGCTGCTCCAGGTGACTACAGCACTCCCAAAAGAGAACACATATCCACTGGTAGATCGTCTATCAGAAATACTACCAGCCCAATCAGCATCAGTGTATCCATGCAACTGTATCTGAACCCCAGTCTCATAAAATAGTCCATACTGCAATGTGGACTTCACATACATGAGTATGCATCTAGCCGCATCCAAATGTGGTTTCCTTGGAGCCTGCATAAACTGACTTACCAATCCAATAGCATAGCTTAAATCTGCCTGGTAATAGTCATATAAATCAAACTTCCTACTATGCGTCTGTACATAGTAGGGTCTTCGAGAAGCTCACCTGCATCTACGCTCAGCTTCACATTCTACTCCAAAGGAACTGAAATAGGCTTATAGCCTATCATCCCATATTTGGACAGCATGTCCAATCCATACTGCCTCTGCAAGAGCTGTATCCCACTTGGTGATCTTATCACCTCAATGCCCAAGAAATAACATAGCTCTCCCAAATCCTTCATCTCAAACTTTTGCTTCAATAGCATTTTCACATGAAGGATATCTTCATCACTATCACCTGTCATAATCAAATCATCAATATAAATGACAAGTAGCATAATACATTTCTCTGTTTTTCTCACTTAAAGTGAGAAATCTGCCTTGGAAATCTGAAAGCCAATAGTGACAAGATACTGTTCTATCTTGTCAGACCATACTCTAGGTGCTTGCTTCAAGCCATACAAGGCTTTCTTCAACCTGCAAAAAAACGCAGGATGAACAGCATGCACATAACCTGGTGGTTGCTCCATGTATACCTCTTCTTGCAAATCACCATGAAAAAAGGCATTCTTTACATCCATCTGATGTAAAGACCATTCCTTTGATGCAGTCATAGCAATGACTGCTCTTACGGTTGCCATCCTTGCAACCGGACTGAATTTTTCTTTATAATCAATGCCATATGTTTGTGCATACCCCTTGTCTACTAATCTTTCCTTGTATCTGTTCACAGAACCATCTTCATTGTGCTTCACCTTATAAACCCACTTACAACCAATTGCATTCTTATCTTTAGGCAAAGGTACCAATTCCCATGTAGCATTTTCTTCCAAGGCATCCATTTCTTCATCCATGGCTTTCTCCCATTTTTCTTTTCCCATGGCTTGCTCAAAAGAAGTGGGTTCTGGTTCCTGTATCACTTTGACCATATATGCATAGTGAATGGCTGTAAATCCATCATATTTTAGCCTATCCATAGGATACCTAGCTCTGATAGACCTGCGCAAAGTAGGTTCACTCCCAGGTGCTCTCAAAATATCCATGGTCTTCCTTACTCCAGGTGTAACAATAGAAGGAATACCCAACTCATCATCAATGCTCTGTTCTGAGCCACTGGATTCACCATCCACATAAGAGTGACCTGCATTCACATCAAACATGGGCTGATCTACCTTCTCTTTTCCTTTTCGTGATACCTGCATACCACTATCTGCATTGCTTTGAGAAGATTCTCCTGATCTCAATATGCCTATCCATGGCGAAGAATGTGAACCACTGCTAGAGGACGCTCCAGGTCCACTAATATCTTGTGACTGCTACTGTGAATTCTGTGCAGCATTACCATTTTGTGCATCTACATTATCAATCACATTTACTGGTTTATACCAGCTACTCATCTCATCAAAAACAACATCTCTGCTCACTGTAAACTTACGAGTAGAAGAGTTATAGCATTTATACCCTTTCTGCTGTGCAGAGAGTAACCAATAAAGATGCACTTCTTAGCTTTTGGATCCAACTTGGATCTCAACTCATCTGGCACATGAACATAGGCAATGCAACCAAAAATCTTCAAATGAGAAATATCTGGTTTCCTACCAGTATACCTCTCCTCTGGAGTCATCCCATGTATTGCTGCAGTGGGAGTCCTGTTCATTATGTAGACTGCTGTAGCAACTGCTTCAGCCCAGTAAAAATCTAGCAAGTCTTTTTCGTTGAGCATGGCACGAGATACCTCTCCAATATGCCTGTTTTTCCTTTCTGCAATTCCATTTTGTTGTGGGGTATGACTGCATGAATATTGCTGCTTTATGCCATGCTCCTGCAGGAACCTTGCAAACTCATTTGAGAGGTACTCTCCCCCTCCATTTGACCTTAGGCATTTTATTTGCAGGCCTGTTTCTTTTTCAACCATAGCTTTAAGAGTTTTGAAATGCCCAAAAACTTCACTTTTCTTTTTCATAAAATACACCCAAACTTTTCTGCTATAATCATCAATAAAAGTGACAAAATAATGAGAGCCTCCAAGAGATGCAGCTTTAGTAGTCCACACATCAGAGTGGATTAATTCCAATGGCTTCTTACTCTCTTGAACATGTCTAGGAAATGGTTTCCTTGCCTGTTTTCCAAACTGACAGGCTTCACATACCTTATGCATTTCTACAACCTTGAATTTAGGCAATCCTGCAACAATATTTTGGGCTTGCATTGATTTAAGTCATTGTACATTAACATGACCAATGCGTTTATCCCAAATATCAATATCTGCATCTACACCGGTCCCATGTGCAAACATTGCTGCACTCAATTGAGGCATGTCTGCATCCAGCGTAAACATTCTGCCCTTCTTCTTTCCTTTTGCTATCAAGTGACCTTTATTTTTCATATCCTCAACAAAGCATCCATGAGAATTAAATCTAACTTGCAAGCCTTGCTCAACCATTTGACCAACAGAAACCAGATTCTTGGTGATTCGGGACATGAAATACATCTGACAGGTATTTCTTTTTTCCATCCTGCATAGACAAAGGAATTTTTTCAATCTACACAATAGGATGTGCAGTATCATCACCAATCTCCACAAATCCTAGTTTTTTCATTTTCCTTGCATCCTGCATCCATTCTGCATGACCTATCATGTGGTTTGACGCACCTGATTCAACATGCCACACTTCGTTGCTTTCTTTAGCACTTGTCACAGAATTATTCATGTGCTACACCATAAACAAATGCTCATTTCTGTCATCACCCTGTCTACTAGAAGATGCATAATTCCCTTGTTGCAATTTTCCATTCATGATGTCATTCTGCTTTTTATAGCAGTCTTTAGCCATATGACCCATTTTACCACAGTAGTAGCATTCAACATTGCTATTTGCATTTTGGCCTCTTTTCCATCCACCACGACCTCTTTGGCTCCCCCTGCCTCTAGAGTTACCACATCCTCCTCCATAGGACTGGTTTTCTTGAGTTTGCTGCATATTCTGATTTCTACCATGGCCTCCAGATTGGCCTCCTCTACCTCAGCCTCTACCTCTTCCAACATTTGAGTAGAAGACAGTTTCTTTTGAATTTCCTCCTGAAGAAGATGCACCACCATTTCTCTGCTTCTCAGAAATTAGAAGAGCAATCAACTCCTCAAAATCAAGAAATCTTTCACGGACGGAAATGGATGTTCGAAACTGTGCATAATCCTTTCCTAGACCATTCAAAGTCACAAAAACTAAATCATCATCTTCCACTGGCGATCCAATGGAAGCAAGTGCATCTGCAATCTTCTTCACCTTCATGTGGTAGTCATTGATGCTCATACTTTCTCTTTGCACATTGTGCAACTCTTGCTTGAGCTGCATTTTCCTGGCTTGCGTATTTGTGCTATACATTTTTGACAAAGTATCCCATGCCTCCTTTGGCGTACTTGCATCCCGAATATGCACAATCATAGAGTCTGAAATACTGATAGACAGCCAGTACATAACTTTTCTGGCTCTCTCATGCCATCCTTTAAATGCCTGCATTTGCTGTTGATTGGGAACATCAGGAAGAACTGGTTCTTCTTCATATCCTGCAATGAATTCCCAATATCCTTTTCCCATAAGGAAATTCGTCATTCTAAACTTCCTTGCTTGGAAGTTGTTCTTGTCAAGCTTTTCAGTGACAATCTGTGAAAGAGAATCAGACACTGTTACAGAACACTGCAAAAAATTCTGTCACTGTAAAAAACACAGCTTCAGCCTCACAAGGGCAAATCTGCAAAACTGACGAAAGTGGTATTTGACCACACAATCACTTCCTAGTGACGATTTTGCATCAGCAGGCAACAAGGATGATTCTGTAACTCTCAATGTGTTTGCGCATAGGCATACGATGCAATTTCTACAGTAACTTTTCATCGACCTGTAGAACAGTGGTTGCACAACAAAAAACAGGGCCTTTTCCTGAGTGCGTACGGAAAACTTCTGCCTCCAAAACAGGCACTGAAATGGCCTCGAATAAAAAAAACAGGGAAACCATGGGCTAAAGCCCCCTCTCCCACAGTATATACTACCCTCTTGCTACACCGTGAAGGGTCTCTCAATATGAGACAATGCACTCTTGCACTTTGTGGCTGTGCTACCTACAGAGACTTGCTCCCAAACTCAAAAAATGAAAGCAACATTGGTCCTCTTACCAGAACACCGTGAACTTGGTTTTCTTTCTTGAGCTCCTTACCACGAACCAGGCTCTGATACCATGTCAAGATTGTGGGAGAGAAGGAAGGAGTCTCACTTGTAACTTTCTTGCTTGCACAATGGGGGAATACACACACAGGTGGAGGCTGAAAACAGTTTTCCTCTTCTTAGTTGTGTAAGCCAAAAAGAACTCTCATACAAAGAAATAGAAGAACATATATATGGGTCTCAAACCAAACTCAACTAACTAAGGTGGCATACTAACTAAGCCACAAACTAGAGTAGATAAGGATAGCTATCATCTAGCTATTATTCATGGGCGGTGTACCAACCACATCTGCAACTAACAAGTCGGTGACATAAATGCACAACGGTCACCCTGGCATATCATGAGTGGAGCCCGATATCTCAACACTCATTACAAGGGCTCAATAGGTGGCTGGATTATAGAACAAAGGACCAAGTGAAGGCAAGAGTAAAAAATCTTCAAAATGCATGTAAAGTCCATTTAACGGGGCTCGATGTGGATAGTCATTGATGTGCTAAGGGTTGAAGTTGACTGTAGGAGATACCATGACTTGCCACAACATGATTCAATCAAGGCAATGACCATACATTAGCATCTAGAGAGGTAGCATTGTTGATGAAGATGTGCTAATTTGTCAATGACGAAGAATATAGCACTCAACCCACAGTCACTCATGTTAGAATGATAGAGCAATCCCTCACTTGATAGCTCACACTCATTTAGCACAAGGAGTGAAGGGAACCCATATCTCACACCCGATTTAGAAATTGATAAGAGGAATGGCATAGAGGGTGTATGCCAATGTGCATAATTGATGGTGCATCAATGCATCCCAATCCATCTAGCATTGGTACAAAAGGGAAGGCTAGAGAGCCTTATAGTGCAATGCACAAAACAGAGTGATGTGCCTTGATGTGGTGTTGGAGGTTTGACCTATGTGTATATAGAAAAATGGAACATACCTAATTGCCAATTGTTGTAAGGTCCCTCAAACCTCACTACTCAATTGATTGAAAGAAGATTACTCACACTCAAACCCCCCTCTATCGCACACTCTATTGGTAGATATAAGAGGGCAACATAGTTTCTCACACCCATTGAGATAATCCACACTACCGTTTGAGGAAAAAAATTTATGCCTTGTGTACAATTGATGGTGTAATCATGCATCTTGCAGCATATAGTGCGAGAAGGAAGACCACAGATACTGATAGTGCCACGCACAGGAATAGATTGGGCTTTGTTGTGCAAGCATTGAGAGGCCCAACCTCTGCATGCATCTCACCCCTCATTTGGATTGAAGGGAAAAAGGTTGGTCACTTACCCCACCCTTTGTCTCATGCTCTGTTGATGAATACAAAGGGCAGCCTATACTCTGTTGAGAAGGAAGCATGTGAACTCTCCTTATACTGGAGAGGATAAGGATAGCTAGGTGTAAATGAACTAGAGGATAGGGGAGCAAGGGAAAACCCTAACCCTAACTTCTCCAAAGGCTATATAAATTGCCTAAAGGTCACTCTCACAGTTGAGGAGAGTGTACTAGTTACCTAAGCAATATCTTCTTCTTGTACTTGAGCTCTCTCTCTCCCTCTTGTACGAACTCTTGTGCTTCCAACTCTGATTTTCCACATGGTATCAAAGCTATCTTTGATCATTTAGCTTCCCTCAGCTTCCTTACATCATTAAGTGCACATGAGCTTTCAACTTCTACCTCTTGCCTCTTGACCACCATAGCCATAGCTTAACCCACCTCTGTTGGAGGACTTGGGGAGAGAAAATGATAGAATTTTAGCTCAATATTCCTTCTAGAGACTTCATTCCTAGCACGAGGCATTTCAGCATGGCACATCAAATGTGAAGATTGGGTAGCTAGGAAGATGTCATTGTAGTAATCATGAATTTGGCACAGATTTCGCAGCCTCCAATTCAGATCCTTGGAGCAGTCTATAAAGGGTGCAATCGTGGCAGTTATAATGGAGCTTTGTTAGCCCCCCCAGTGGGCCATCTCTCTCTAAGAGGGTTTGAAGAAATTCTTCTTCTGCTGGGCTGCTATGAGCAAAACCCTAACTGTGGGTTTCTAGTAGCCATAGCAAAGAAGCTTCAAGCTTCTTATTTTTTTAATTTATTCAATTTGTAATCATTAACAGTGATTCTAATCCACTGAAGCATATACTCTAAAGTGTGTTCCTAGTCTGTGAGTAGCTCAAACACTAAGGGGACATCATAAGTTCACCGAGAAGCGTGACTTCATTACCAGTAATTAAGCAAGTGTCTCACCAAGCTTGACAAGGTAATACCTAAACATCTCAATCTTGAGATGAGTGCTTCTAAGCACTGAAAAGGCATTTAGTGACATTAGTACTATTGCCCTATGAATATTGATTTGATTGAAATCTCCTTGGACTTTTCACCCAGTGTCAAGGTCATCTTTACCTCATTGAAACCTAAGAAAATAGTAAAACTTAACGTGTAATATGTATGATTTCTAGCCTTTTTCATCTTTACAGCTTTAAAGTTGGTTATCATTTGTTGGTCTGCCACCTGGCACTCCCAGGGAATGTTCTAGGGTTTGTCTCCTAGGGTTTTCGGAGTCTACAACGGAACGTCCATGGCCAAACCCACTAGGATCGACTTGAAATCTAGGTTCGTGGGACCAAGGTCTCCTAACAACATTCTAGCATCGGGTTTTGGACATCCTACTTTACGTAGAGATACCCAATCTAAAGCACCGCTCGACCTCTCTAGCATCGGGTTTTGGACATCGGGTTCAAGGAGAATGGGAAACGAGAGGGATGCACCGCTCAACCTCTCTGCGCGTAGGGCATAGTCCCATTCTAGTCCCCTACAATGGCATGAATCGGGTTCTAACTTAACAATACCTAAAGTTGAACGGTGACAAATCCTTGTGAGAAGCCTCCCAATTCTCTAGGACCACCCTGCCGTAGGATGGGACCCATCGAGGATTCTGCCCACCCTCTTCCCTTGATAGCTTTAGTTTTCTAATTAGGTCCTACCACATTTATGTGCGACATTTAAAATCATCTTCATTAATTAAGCCTTTTAGGGAACAGGGTTTGTTTGTGTAATTTAAAGCAAAGACACGAAAACAAAACAAGCAGTCCTTTTGACAAACAAGTTCTTTAACTTATCTTCAAGTTAATCTTTGTCTCCTGCCCATATAGGAGAATTATGTATCCCTTCTATCCAATAGAAGTAGCCAATCTAAATCACATGGCACCATAATTTCCATCCTTTATCTAGAATAGGATCTTCCAATGCCCTAAACATTGGGCTTACGGCAATCTACAATTGCATTATGGTCTAGGCAAGGGTTGTCCAGAAGCTTTGTTGACCCCAAGCAACCTAGGAGTGAGACACAACTTCCGTGGTTGACCGTTTCACCACTCGACCTTCGGCCTGTGAATCGAGCAGTGCCCTCTCGGGGTAATCCACGGTGCAATCTTGGAGATGATCCATCTGTGCAAAATATCCTTCCTTAGTTAATCCAATTAAGATTCAAGCATAATCAAGGCAATCAATCTAATATCATCTTCCAATGAAACATTCCTTTATTTCCCACGGCTACTTTTCATTGCTGACCTTTGTCATGATTTTACCATCCAACATAAGCACTTGAAATATTTATCCAATTACAAATGCAACAATCAATTGATTGCAAAAAACATCTAGGGTCTTGTTCAATCAACCAACAAAACTAATTGTATTTTTCCCAAACAATACAAGAATAGACACGATAATAATTCCATTGCATTTTCACTCTCCCCCTTGGGATCAATTAGTGATTCTATACAAAATTTACTTAATACTTGTATGCACAATTCTTAATGTTATTCTTTTTATGATTATGCTATTCATAACCCTTGATCGATTACTCTATCAACGAATAAGCCATACGCAACTAAGTGCAATTAACTTCCCTTGATACATGCACTTTGCAACTCCATCTTTCGAAAATGTGTGAAGAGGCCTATCCCTTCCCATGACCTTTTCTTGTACATCATAGTCTAGAGCCAAATGTATCTCATGCGAGAATCAAAGCAAGCACCTATCAATTTAGAAATACATTACTTATGATCAAAATCGCAATTGGATTGACAGTGATGCCTTCGCCCGAACCTTCGTTACTGGTTGTAGGTTTGTCATCCACACATGACATTCTTCGCTTGGAGGCCATCATTCGTAAGTAGACTCAAGTGATTAAGAAGGCGGAATAGATTCAAGATGAGAGAGCATACGAGAAGATGGCTAAGTTGAGGATCGAGATAGAGGGAATTGAGCTAACTCTTGCCCGTGCAGCCTCTCGGGGTAACTCTTCTCTCTCTCTCTCTCTCTCTCTCTCTCTCTCTCTCTCTCTCTCTCTCTCTCTCTCTCTCTCTCTCTCTCTCTCTCATTCTCTCTCTCAAGCTCTCTCTCACAATCTCTTGGAGGGGTATCCTTCTCTCTACCTCTATCTCGTAGCCTCTCAGGGTCTCCTTATGCTCCCTTGTGCTTCCCCATGCCTCATATTTATAATGAATTAGAGAAGAGAGGATGTGGTTGAGGACAAGAGTTCTTCGTGTGGAAAGGCTCTTGGAAGAATCCCCTTGATGTAGAAGATGATAAAAGAGCTCAAGCCATCATCATGCTTCATTTGGATGAATCTTTAATTCATCATATTGGCCAACTCTCCATTGCTAACGAGAAGTAGAATGAGTTTGAAAGGCTTTATGGCACTATAGGGAAGAACTCCAAGATCTTTCTAAAGATTGAGTTTTTTAGCTTGGAGTATAAACAAGAAGAAGATTTAAGCAAGTTTATTTCACATATGAAGGGGCTCATGGCACAACTGGCCTCCAATCAAGCACCAATTCATGATGAAGATGTCATTTCCATCCTTCTGAAGTTTGTAAAAAAGGACTTTCCAACCTTTGTTACTACCCCTACTAATATCTCGAACACAACCTTGGCAAGTACCATCCAATCATGCCTGGATGAAGAGAAGAGGAACCATAATGAAGGTGCTTCAGCATTTACTTCCCGTGAGCAAGTGTTAGTCCATACAAATTCTACAAAGTGCTCCTTATGTCATAAAAAATAACATGTTGTAAGTAATTGCTAGAAGAAATATCTTGACAAAATGAAGTGTAATAAATGCAAAAAGACTAGGCATATCACCAATAAGTGTCCCAGTATTTCCAAAGTACCTAAAGAATTGGAGGCCAACTTTGCCTCTCAATCCATAGACGATCAACTCTTTTGAGTCTTGTAACACTCTCTACCTATATAACCATCTTTTGTAGCCTGATTTATAAAGGCATCTCATCTCATTGTGGATTAAGGGGGAGCATTCTATCATGCTTTATCCAATGCCGCCTGGCATTGAGGGGGGTTGTTGAGAAGTAAGCATGTGAACTCTCCTTATACTGGAGAGGATAAGGGTAGCTAAGTGTAAATGAATTGGAGGACATGGGAGCAAGGGAAAACCCTAACCCTACCTCTACAGAGGCTATATAAATAACCTAAAGGTCACTCTCACAGTTGAGGAGAGTGTACTAGTTGTACCTTTGAATAACTTACTAAGCAAGAGCTTCTTCTTGTACTTGAGCTCTCTCTCTTCCTCTTGTGCACACTCTTGTGCTTCCAACTCTGATTTTCCATATACTCACATCCCCATCTGGTTAGGGTGAATGCTCATATCACTTAGGGGGTTGTCGATGAAGATAAGCTTGGGTTATTGAATGATGATGAAATGTCATGAACCCTGCCAATGAAGGGGTGTACCTAGGGAGGTAGTTGATATTTCAGAAAACTTGGTTTGAATGGAGGTGCTTTCGTCTAGAGGAGCTAGATGCTTACAGAGAGTAATAGGACACAACACATCAAGGGAGGTGGCTTTAGGACTGTATCATGGAGAGTTTGACTAATGAGTCTACTAATCTGGACTACGGGGTGGTACCACCTTTTCTGCAGTCAAATTTCCACCCAAGTGCATTTGCCACCATTTCTTGGAGTGTGGCCTCTTATGATAAGGAATTTCTTCCTTTTCTCCCATAAATTTTTATTTATTTATTTATTGTTTTCCCTCTCCCAAGGGTGTTTCTATCTTTTCGTGAAGAGTAGGTTGGTATGGCAGGCTCGAAGTCTTTTTTTTCTTTAACTTTTTTTTTCTTTTTCAATAACAAAAATACCAGTGTTCAAAACCAACCTTGCCACATCTATTGGATTGAAAGGGAAGAAAAAAAAATAGGGACAGAGACTAGAACAGAGGATATAAAAGAAATGAGTCACTTCGGTAAACAAAATTCACATGATGATGACTATCAAAAGTAGCACGAGAAGCATTAAGAAGCAACACCAAAAAGGGAAAGGGATTGTGGACTATGATTGTCAAGATCCCTAGGGAGGATAATACTTCTTTAGGTAACAACCATTGATTAGGAAGGGATCATCAGAGGCATAAACAACTTGGATCTGAAGAGAGCCGCTAGGGTTAACTAAAAAACTACCTTGTAAGGGCCCATCCAATGATGTTGGAGCTTTCCACGAAACTTGCCAAACTGTAAATCATAGGCAAGGGCGAGATCACCTTCTTTGAATTCTTTCTATTTGATGAAGCTAACATGGTAAGCTTTGTCTCAATATTGGGTGGCTTCTATCCTTCAAGTCTCGTTTAGACATTCCAAGTATAGGAGATGGCACACAGGGACTCTATATCTTCCAACTATTCGGTGATAGGCACTCTCAGAGAGGGAAAGTCTAGCTCAACTAGAATTATGACTTTTGTACCATAGACCAATTAGAAAGGTGTCTATCCTATTGTGGCCTTACATTGGGAGGTTCTATACGCCCAAAGGGCTTTTGTAAGTCAATCATCCCAATCAAGGTGATGTGTAGCAATTGTTCTTTAGTAGGTCATGGACTTATAATGGTGGATCTTGTAGATCTCTGTTAGCTCTTCAATAATCTCATTTAGGATGTGAGTGCCTCTACCATTGACAATATCTACGGGACTACCAAAGTGGGTGATAACGTTCTCGCATAGGAATAAAACCACGCTATAACCATCATCGCACTTGAGAACTTTGGCTTCACACCACTTTGTCACATAATCAATACAAACTTGAATGTATTTGTTTTACTTTCTTTTGGTTGGAGGGTCAATTGGGCCCACAGAGTTGATGCCCCATTTCTCAAATGACTTCAAGGAAAGGATTGGCTGTAGTAGCATTGAATTGGCTTTTTTAGCCTTTCCCATTCATTGATAGGCATCACAATGCTTATACTAGTTGTAGGCATCCTTATACAATGTAGGCCACCAATATCCTATTAGTGCAACTTTCTTGGTAGTTGTTTCTTCTCCCATAGAAGTAGGAACCACATGGCTCATCATGGCATACTTTTAGCACAATCCTGATCTCCTCTCCTGCCAAGTCATATGTGCATCACTTTATCTTTTTCTTTTTGATATAATGTGCTGCCCTAGGGGATTGATTCCAATAAAAGCTTCTTCTTCTCTCTACTAGATATGCCAAGAGGATAGTATTGTGTGGCCAAGAGGTTGGAAATGTATGTATACCATGGATTTAGAGTCTTACTAGAAATAAAGCTGTATCAAGAAGGTTTGGATCATCAACTCCCCTTCATCACTCTGAGGGATTTGTGATTAATGATCAGCTAGGACATGAAAACGACTAGGTTTAGTGACCACCTTAAAAGCAACTCCTAGAATAGAAGGAGCCATCTCATCATTCTAACTTTAGCATATCCCTTATTCATTAGGAAGGATAGAGCTTCATGATCCACATAGAACTTGAAGTGCATTAATAGTACATAATGTTGAAATTCCTCTAAGATGAACACATCACTAAGCACTCAAGCTCTATCACGATATACTTCTGTTCTCTATCAGTGACTTTTTGGCTTGCATAATAATTTGGTTGACCAACCTTTCTAATAGAGAACTATGGCTAGCCCTTCAACTAATGTATTAGTGTGCACATGGAATTTCTTCATACAATCATGAGGCTATAAGATAGGTGCTATAATGAGGCACTGCTTCAAGGCATTAAAGTCTTCTTTGCAATCATCTGTCCAAATAAACTCTACATCTTTCCTTAGGAGCTTGTGTAGGGGATCTACCTTGGTTGCAAAAAGTGTTATGGACATAGCCAAGAAATCCTCTCAACTATTTTAGATTGGTTGTAGTAGTAGCAGGGCCGCAATCTTCTCAATCTTGGGAGAGTTTATTGCTATTCCTTGTGTGGAGACAATGTGGCCCAATAGAATGCATGAAGAGACTCCAAATATGCATTTGTTGGGGTTGAGGGAGATCCCATACTCTTGGCACCGATTATAGTATTGCTCCAAGTGTCCCCAATGCTTATAGAAGCATACTAAAGACTTAGAAATAATCTAGATATACCTCAATGAAAACATGCAAGTGATTTTGGAATGCAGCTATCATGACTCATTGAAAGGTAGCAAGGGTGTTATGCAAAGCCTAAATGGCATCACCTTATAGGCATAGCTACCCCATTTTGTTATAAAGGTCATCTTGGACTAGTTTTCTTTTGCAATCTATACCTAATTATATCCACTAAAACCATCCAGTAAGGAATAGAGTTCATGGCATGCCACTATGTCTAATAGTTGGTCGGTGGCGAGGATAGAGAGATGATATTTCTTTGTTTTGGAACTCAACTTTCAGAAGTCCACACAAATCCACAACTTTCCATTCTTCTTAGGTACGACCATAATGGGTGAAATCTATTCACTATTGGTCATTGGATATATGAACTCAACTTCTAAGAGCTTCAACAACTTTGCTTTCACCAGGGTGAAGTAATTTGGATTCATGTGCCTTTGTTGTTGCTGTACTTCAAGCCCTAGGTCGATGTGATGTTGACACACATTGGGATCAATTATCCCCTTTAAGTCTTTATATAAGACCAAGCAAAAATATCCAAATTCTCCTTCAATAGGTTATGAAGGATCAACACCTCCTCTTTTGGAAGGTTGCTACCCACTTTGAGATGTCTTTCCATGCCATTTGCATCAATAAAAGCCAATTTCTTTTCATCTTTCACTTCTCAAATGAAGGTCCTATAGATTGCTTTTGGATACAAATTTGACTCCTTCAAGGGAGTGGTATCCTCATTTGATACACCGCTAGAACCAATTTTGACTTTTAGTGGGGACTTTTTTGGCTCTTTGGAATGCTAAAATGATATCAAGGTTGTTTCAAATTTTATTTGAGAGTTAATTACTTCTTGAATTGAGAACTCATCTTTTGAGTATGCATCTAGGAATGTCACATATAACAGGGACCGCTTAAATTCTATTCAAGTTGTAGGACTAGTGCTTCTTAATAAGGTGTACCATCATCATTATTTTTTGAGAAGGGTAGTTTAGGGTGACAAGAGTTAGTACTAAAGAAAGGCTTATTTTTCTTAATCCACTTCTTATAAATCTTTTGCATGTGATGAGATTCATTTACTAGTCCAAAGGGTACAATAGTCATTTTGTCCAATAGCGTGGAATCTTCAACATCTATGGCCTCTCGAACTTTCTCCTCATTAGTATCCTCTTTTAGTTGGATAGCTTCTTCCACGTCACTTTCATAATCAGCATCTTCACTTTCATCATTGTCCTCTTTGGACTCTGTCTTTGCCTCTATAAGGGTTTGAAGAGAACCTTTGTTTCTACTTCTGCTTCAATCTCTGGCTTTGCTATGGCCATGCAATAGGGATAGAAGTACATACATGCCTCTATATTGCTATTCGAGGTATCACCATTCAGCATGATGCTAGTGGCTGAGGTATGATCCATGTTGTATTGCTGCAAGAGCATGGTGTGATTACTTTTGAGAGCCATATGCTTGATGACAAGGAGATGCAAATGAATGCTTATGACGAGGAGATGTTGGCCATCCTCCATACTATCTGGTATTAAGAAATTGCACCACTACCTATCAGGAAGACTCTTTAGAGTGAAGAGCGACCATCGAGTCCTCCAATACTTCTTAACTTGGTCTACTTTGACTCCTAAGAAGAGGAGATGGGTGGCAACCTTGCAAAACTATGATTTTGACATCTCTCACACTCGGGGCAAAGATAACATATTGGCTTATTCACTCTCAAGTGGGCATGCAGAGTGTCTTCCATTTTAGAGTTGCATAGTGATTGGATTGAGGAACTTCAAAAAGTTTATTTGTTGGATGAGGACTTTAACCACATCTTTTAAAAATTACAGCATGGGGTATTGGCTGAAAGCTCCCAATATCAACTCAAACATGGCCTTATTTGGTCCCATGGCAAGATTTTCATCCCCACACTTCTCCCTTCACATAAAAGATCATGGAAGAGATGTATTCTTGCTCCACTACTAGTCATTTAGGTACTTTCAAAAACTACAATAGGATTGCCAAAAGCTTTAGTTGGAAAGGCTTATGGAGGGATGTCAAGGATTTTGTGATCAAATGTATTCCATGCCAATAGAACACGGAAAATACGCTTACACCCATTGGCCTCTTGCAACCCTTGCCTATTCTTGAAGGGAAATGGACACATATCACCATGGACTTCATTACTTGCCTCCCCATTACCAATAAAAGATGGAATAACATACATGTGGTAGTTGACCTCCTCACCAAGGCTGCCAACTTTATCCCAACTAAGACCCAATACACTACCTCTCAGGTGACCACTTTGTTTATGGAGTATTTATTCAAGTTGCATGGATTACTGCAAGTCATAGTGCATGATTGGTTTATGAGAAACTTTTAGCAAGAAATTCTCACATCAATAGGCACAAGATTAGTTCATCCACTGCACACCACACACAAATAGATGGCCAGACCAAAAGGGTAAATAAATGGCTTGAGATGTACCTACAACATTTTTTCCATGATGTATAACATGGTTGGGATATGTGGCTCCACTTGTCTAAATTTACATATAGCAACTCCACCCACTCTAGCATTGGGGTTTCTCCTTTTGAGGCATCATATGGGTATAAGGTTCCCCTCCCTATGGTCTTATTCAATGATAAGATTAACCCTAGTTGAGTTGGAGCACATGTAGTCCTACTTCAGCAATGCAAAGTGAATCTTCAAAAGGGCACAAGACCATATGAAGCTTTATGCCAATGAGAAAAGAATGCATTTAGAATACCAAGAGGGAGAGTTGGTCCTCTTGAAAGTGCATAAATCCCATTAACAATAACAAGCTGGCCCACTGTTTCTATGGCCCCTACTACCAAATCCTCAAGACAGTTGGTGACTTGGCTTATCAATTAGAGCTTTTTCCCCACTACCAAGATTCACAATGTGTTTCATGTCAACCAATTGAAGCCCTTCATTAGCACCTTAGTGGACTATGTGGAAGAGCTATCCCCCATAGACAAAGAAGATCATTTAGTATATCTCTAAGGGAATCATTGGGCAACGAGAAAAACACTTGAGATCTTGATCCATTAAGGAATACCTCATCAAATGGCAAGGCCTACCCCTGGAAGTAGCCTCCTGGCTCCCAACCACTATTGTGAATGAGTTTTCCCACCTTCAAGAGGCCCAACGGATTGAAGACTAGTTGGTTATGTCCCCTTTTGACCACACACTATCTACAGGCTACACATTGTTTTAGAGTGGTTTTGTAACTGCCTCAATTGCAATCATGTGTTTCCTACATGGGCTAAAAGTAGGCACCATAATCTTTGTTTTGACATGTGGCATGTCCATTTGGAATAGCCTATTAAAAGTTCCGGAAAATTTACCTCAATAGGTGTGTAGTGGACATCATGCTATCCATAGTCTTCACCCACCCTTCTCACACCATTGTAATGTGGCTCAAAGTAGTACTATGCACCCCCACTCCCTAGCCACTCTGTCAAGTCCCTCCACTTGTCTTTTATTTTTGAGGGAAAAAACTCTTAGGGTAGGGATGAAATGTAACAAACAGGATACATGAGAACTAGGGGTTACACACTTATTCATACTGACCAAGATATGCAAGGTGTAAGAGAACCACTTTAGGGCATCTAGACATAATCAAGAACTGACTTTTTACCTTTCCCTCGAGTTCCATGACTTTCTCCCTCTTTCTCCCCTATTTTCTGTCTTCCTCTCTCCTCTTTTAGTATTTCTCCTTCTTCTTCTTCTCTCTCTTTCTCTCTCTTTTGATCATTCTCCTCTCTCCTCCTTAGCTTCATTCATTTTAGGGATAAAGGGATGAGGCTGAAATCATGATGATTTTAGAAATAAGGGCACAAAGAGTAAGAAGAAGAAGACAAAAATAATTTATAAATCACAAATCAAATGAGTGTAAAGCCAAGCCTTTATATTACTGTCAAGAACAATAGTGCCTAATCAATTCAACCCTTGTTGAGACAATTGGTTAGAATCAATAGCCTAACATAAACCTTGACCCTGAATAAGAAGTTATCCAAACCTACTATACATAGACCTAAGAAATAGGCAAAAGCATCAAATGTCAATATAAGTGCATAAATTTTTAATGGAAAAAAATCAATCCTATTAGCTCGAGAAGCAATATCAATTGATACACATCGATAAAGATGCATCAAAACCTATGTGGGTATTATTTATATATTTTATCCTATTTTACTATTTATTATAGCAATAATAAAATGTTTATATATTGCTCTAAATCCCCTCAAGACTATGCCTTTCAACCCCTGATACTAGAGAGTGGGATCCTTTGCATAGATGGCCCTAAAATCAATAGAAGGATTGTGGATAGCAAGTTGCCTTACTATATACTCTATAATTCCATGTTTTGGATAGCAAGATGAAAGAAAAAAACTTTCCTCTCTCTTTCCAAGACACAAGACATACCCTTCTTGGTGTTGGAGTCCTTTTTCCCCTTTGCCTTCACTTGAGTTTGCATGCCTCCATCTCTCCCTTTGCACTCCACATTTGTTGCAGCATAAAGGAGATGTCATGGCACCTAAAAATACACCAATTTTCTCTCTTTCCTCCTCACAGTTGATTGTCATCTTCCAACTCTTCTTCATCCTGAATCTCTATATCATCTACATGCTCTTTCATAGTTTCCTCTGCATCTACAAACTCTGCACCATCAAGTTCTTCTATATCATCCTGCATGGCATGTGCTCCATCTACTAATATTGTATTTGTTACTACCATTAATGCATATGTACCTTCAAGCAAGTCATGAATATTCTTAGTCAAAATCTCTACATCTTTAGTATTCTCCTGCAATACCTTTGTCATATCCTCTATCAAACACAACTCTTGCTACAAATGGGGAGCACCCAATTACTCTTTCAACTAAAAAAAATCATCCCTTTTCTCTTCGGACTACATGAGAACAACCCAAAACTATGTACGGTGAAATACATCAGTGTCAAACTCTTTTGGCAGCCCTCTGTAACTCTGTTGGCTGAAATGTATAAGCCCCCTGTTCTCTTGGTTGAAATACATTAGCCCTCTACTCTGTTTGTTGAAATAAATCACCATACAACTCTTTTTGTCAATCGGTATCATTCTATATCTCAATTTTTAGCATATCTTCAATATTTGCAAGAATTTTTGAATCTGTAATGTCTAAATCCTCTTGAATCACTCTTTTCTTCTAAGCATATTTTATCATTTGCTCAAAGCTAAGTCTAGCAGGCTGAGACTATTCACCCCCTCTAGACGATTTCTCCAAAAAGTAATTGTATCATATTTATCTCGCTTTTGCTTTTCCTTTGCATTCTTTCCCTTTGACTTTTTCTCAATCCACAACCCATAAGTAGAAGTGTCCCTAATGATAAAAGCTAACCATGCAGGCATATCCTTAGGTGTATTCTTCATTCCACCTTTACCAAAATTTGGAGCTATAGACATACTTGGCTAGATCTCAATATAGATACAAGAACCTTCAGATACAATGATCTCAGTAATCCCAAGAAAATATCTTGGTTGTATACTTGATACAATGAATAAGAAGTCCCAAAACTCTCTCTTTCCAACAATACATAAATCATGATCTCTTGCAAGTAGAGACCAAGATACATGCAAAACCTATCAAAGAAGATCCCAAAGCTGCACAAGATCCTTAGTTTTTACACCTACTATTTTAGGTACACTCAAGATGATCTCTTCACTCAAGCGTCTTATTTCAAGTGAGCCTTGCCAAGTATAAGGTACATGAGTTCATGGTAAATCATTGCATACCTACAATATCTCTATAATAGCTCGTGAAATCAATCGCCTAGACCTTACATAGATGATTTCAACCCCTATTTATAGATGTTTCCTACAATTCTCAGATTTTCCTTCTCAAAAGCATGTGATCAACCTCTAAAGCAACATCATCGCAATGTCTTATTTGCACTCCTCTCTAACTTCTGCATCCTACATAATGAACACCCTCAATCAAAACATCCAATTCTTCTGCATCATCCTGAGTCTATACCATCTACATATGCACTTTATCTCTTTCATCTACATTCTCAAGTATTTTAGTATTTATACTCTTAGTCAAGGTATCATTAGTATATGCTTTCAGTGTCTCTTTTTCATTCACTGTCAATATAGCTTTGACCTTTCTAAACATTGCATCAGTAGTAGTGAGTGTATTCTCCTCGAAGCATTGTCTCTTTGCAAGAAGTAAGAACTCTCCATTCTCAATCTTCAATTTTGCAAATGTCTTTGTTGAAAACTATTTTTTGGATTCCTCAAATTTGGTTTCTTGGTAGCCCTCTTCATTTGCTCATGATTGTTAGGACCTAACAACCTTGCAACTAGTTTCACTTTCTTGTCAATTGTTTTGTGCTTGGTTTGAACCTTAGCTTCACTCTTTTTCTCTAGTAAATCCAACTTTTGCTCAAATGGGCAGCACCCAACTTTGTCGTGGCTAAAATAAATCAGTCATATTCTCTTTGGACTACGTCTAAATAGCCCCAAACTTTGTATGTTGAAATGAATTAGCATAAAACTCTTTTGGCTGAAATAACTCAATCCTTGTAACTCTGTTGGCTGAAATAATTCAATCTCTTCTTTGTTTGCTGAAATACATAAGAAAATAACTCTTTTTGCTAAGAAAACTCAGTAGCCAGCCCTCTCTATTGCATAAAATCAACAATCTCATGGTACATATCCAAGCAAGTGCTGGTGCCCAGTGACTTGAAAAATGGATGCAAGTAATCATTACAGATGCATGATCTTGTGCATAGTGCACTAGTTGTATACTCTTCGCAATCTTTTGATATACTGCAACACTCTCAAAAACAATTTCATCATCATTCTCCTCACTCAACTCCTCAATTGTGATACTCTACATGACATGCTCTTCTATAGTGAATCACATGTTTCTTTCTCTTTATGATATCTATAATTTCTTCATGAAACTCTCTCTTTGCAATATTATCAATTGGAGAGTCCCACCCAATCTCTGTTTTGATGCGCTTCCTTACACTAGATAAATCTACTTGCTACACCATAATCTGAAGCATCTCTTGTGGCTACATAAGATGCCCAAGTAGTCATATCCTCAAAAATCTTCTTCATTCCACCCTTACCAAAATTTATAGCAATATACTTATCAGTCTTGGTTGTGCAGATCTTTCCATCCAGCCAAAAAATTAAAAAAAATTTGCATAACATTTCTAAATTATTCATAGTCTCTCTGTGTCTCTATGCTCGAGCTTAGGGCTATCACAACATATTATGCATCTATGCACAAAATTATTCCTAGGTGGAGCCTATGAATGACCAATTTTTTCCTAGAATCTTCCTACTTAGCCAATTTAATCTACAAATCCTCCATAGTTTTTCACCAGCTTATCAACAACATCCTCTTTCCCTAATACAGGAGCAGATACTAAAGGTTGTGGCCTAGTTAGGTTGTGAAGGAGAAGTAGAAACATGAGAAGTCATAGAAATAACAGACCTATTCTACAATCAAGTTTTCCACATCTATCTCTTAATCAATGTAGACACAACATCCTTAGCATCCTGCCAATTTGTTTTAAGACCTATCACCTTAGTTCTATCCTCAAGAAGTTTCCCTAATTTCACATGCAATGGTGGATCTGCAGGCTGCTAAAACAATTCAACATTTTCAAATTGCAAAGTTGCTTGCATTGTAGTATCCAAATGGCTAAATTTTTACTCAAAGTTTTGTACCAATTCTGATGCAACCAACCCTTTATTAGGCTTGTAAACCAATTTTTTTAATGTCTTTCGAGTATTTAACCTTAGGTCTTCCAGGAAATAATCTTATTTTAGTGCTTTCTTGAATACTTTTCACTTAGCATCCTACCCATAGATCTCATTTATGCATGTCTTTAATGTAAGATGGATTGCAATGGTGGATGTGCAGCTTGCAAAAACAATTCAACATTTTTGAATTGCAAAGATGCCTACATTGTAGCATCCAAATGGTTGAATTTTTACTCAAAGTTTTGTAGCAATTCAGATGCAATCAGCCCTTTATTAGGCTTGTAAACCCATTATTTGAATGTCCTTTGGGTATCTAACCTTAGGTCTTCTAGGAAATACTCTTCTTTTAGTGCTTTCTTAAATTTTTTTCACTTAGGATCTTACCCATAAATCTTGTTTATGCATTGGTGGATCAGTAGCATGCAAAAACAATTCAATATTTTTGAATTGCAAAGTTGCTTGCATGATAGCATCCAAATGGTTGAATTTTCACTCAAATTTTTGTAACAATTTTTATGCAACTAGCCCTTTATTGGGCTTGTAAACCCATTCTTTGAATGTCCTTCAAGTATCTAACCTTAAGTCTTCCAGGAAATACTCTTCTTTCAATGCTTTCTTGAATGCTTTTCACTTAGGATCGTACCCATAAATTTCATTTATGTATGTCTTTAATGTAAGAGTCACAAGCATGACTCATCATGCGAGTAGGAACCCCAAAAAAAATCAATCTGTGCCTTGTGCAACTTCAACTAATGAAAGACATTTCTTCTATCAATTAATTTCTCACTTGCATAGCTTCCATAGCTTTAGTTGTCCCATTTTCATACTGTACATTTTCTTGTAATTGTATATGTTGTAGTATTTGTTATTGATGCAGTTGTTGCTATTGCTATAGTTCGTGCTAATGATGTTATTATTGTTGTTGCATATACATGTTCAAGGCCTATAAAAGATTCCTCACATCATTAGTAAACTCTAGCATTCCTTTAGATATTGAAGTTTCTCCCATCTTTGTCCTCTTGACATGGCTTTTCATGTTAGGTTCACCAAAATGTTAGAGAGGGGGATTGTGTTAAGCCACAACTACTATGGATAAAAGAAGTCAACAAAATAGGAACAATAAATAAAATGATGCCAAAGTATTCTTTATATTTCTTGTTGTACACTACAAAACTTTCAAATAGATTATACAACCTTTGTGCTTCAAGCACCTCATTGCCAGGAATGATCTTGATCCCAAAGTATGATCCAAAAGACTGAAATATAATGATATGACAAGAACCCAAACTATGAGATACCTTAAATAAAGTAAACCCAAAAACTTGATGAAGGTAAGCTCCAAGATCTTGATGAAACCTTTGTTGAAGAAGCCTTCTACATGAATCCTCTTCACTTGTGTTATCTAGGGCAAGCCTTCTTGGGCCAAAGGCACCTAAGAGGATGAATATCCTCTTTAAATCTTCAAATCTGATGCATAAGCTTATTTCTCAATTTGCCTAGACTTCTTTGACCCTATTTATAGATGAATGCTTCAGCTCGGTCCTTGATCTTGATGATTCATGAACTCAAAAAGTGTGTTTGCATTAAAGCTCTCTACTCTTGTGTTTGAATCTAGCTTTAACTAAGATTTTGGAGATAAAGATCTTTCATCTAGAAATCCCTGTAATCAAGTCTATTTCTTCTTTTACTCAGATTTGTCCATTTTGTGTTTATGAGAGCCTTTAACATTATTAAGCTAACTTAAAAGCTTATGAAAGCTCAATAAGCTTTGAAATGAAGCTTTGCTTCATCGTCTAATCTCTCTTGCCCTCACAAGTGCCTCAATATGATTGATTACATTTCAAATATGATGTGAGACTTAGAAATCATGAGAGATAGCGACATCCAGAAAGAAATGACATGCCTTTTGCTAAAGCATTAGCTTTCTTTTATTTAATCATCAATCATTGTTAATCCTTAGTTTATCCTCTTTCTCATTTAAACATGTTCACATCTGAACTAGTTTATCTTTTTACTCTTGGGCTTGTTCACATTGCCATAGGCTCCATTACTTGGTTTTGTTCCTATTCACAATACCACTTGTCCCAACTTCTTGGAATATCACTTTGAGTCAGTCTTTGAACTCATTGAGACAATTTTGCATTTTTTTAAAGCAGACTTTTCCATATCTTGAACTTTCAAAAGAATTTATTCGAGATTTATGACAAGCCATTTTTCACATGGAATTCTTTGGTATTTCTGCATCTCGCATCTACTAAAGTCTTATTAAAATCTTAAAATCGTGAAAATAAATTGCAAAACTCAAAGCAAACAAATTGTAAAAAACACACAAATAATTGAATGACATAAGAAACCCACCAAATTAAATTGTCTTTGGTTTTTCATGCATAGAGGTGCAATGCCATGACATCATGTAGCTAAGTACTTTCTCGCATTTTTTCCTATTTTTCCCGTGCTATTTCATTCTTTACAGTTGTTGCACAAATAAGCATCAAAGAAGCCTCCTTTTATACGCATCTCTGCTTGCTCTAGCCATGTGTTGATGTGTAGCGTTCTCACTTGCACTTGTACATCGCAAACACGACCATTGTATCACACTAAATCCTCCTCTTTAGATCTATCTAAGCTTGATTAGCCTCAAACCTGCTCTAATACCATGTCATAGTGTAGCGATGTGAATGTGTATGCATATATTAATTGTAGATGATGAACACAGAGAGAAGGGACATAAAAAAATGAGAAGAATGTCGAGAATGTTGAACATTTAATGCTGAATAAACAAGGAAAAATGAGTATAAGAGGTTTTGCATGTATGACAGCCAAATAACCTCACATATTTTGTACAATATATGCTTTGGACACGTGGATCTTGGAGCTTTTTGCATGTGGTCTATGTCATAGTGCTATTATAAAAAATTCATAATATTGACATCATGTCCAAATATCCATCTTGGATTATAGTGAAAACTCCATGGCTAAAGTATTATACATCATGTTGTAATGTGAATTGTACAAAAGGGGCCATGAAAATACTCACTCTTTGAATTTTAGATTTACAAAAAGGATATAACTATTGCCTTCAAAAATCATAGAAGGGGTATATAAAATGGTGCAAAATTTTTAAAAAGGGGTCTTTAAAGTATACTTTGAACACACATGATATAGAGGGATTCTATAAGGTAACACCCCCCCATACCCCTCAAACCCCCCCCCCCCCCCCACGCCGAGGTAGTTTTTTATGGGACCTAAAATGGGCCGGCACTGGCTATGGCACTAGCCGGACCTCATGCTCATGACACACAAACACCCTCACGGCCTCGCGAACCAGGAGCGTCAATCTAATGCTAAAGGACAAACTACCCTAAAGCTTAATCTATGCGTTTATAGTTTATAGTCCAACGTTTCCTTTTTCCATAAACTCCTCACAGGGAGAACCCATACACATTGGCAATGCCACGATCACACACATGGAGGCAACCTCTCGGTAGAAACATCGCGGCCCCACTACAGCTCTCCTACATCGTAGGGATTGGCCCCTTGATGCGCTGCTCAACATATAACACAAACGAACGCAAAATCCTTTCTTTATATTTCCCATATTTCCAGGAGATATACCATGTGTCCTCACTTAACAGTCCCTTAGGAAACCGACCCTCTATCCTACGGCAAGGGATAGCCTTACACTCTTAATCGTGGGTCAAAGTCCTAAGAAAACAATTGCTATGCAGTCCAGGAGATTTTCCTTTGATACCATGAACCATGCATAGTGCATAATGTGAATGGTTTAGTGCACAAACAAAAGAAAATCAGTATTGTGCATCATCAGAAACCAATCTTTTCATGATTTCCATACTAGTGTTTATGTATTGCAAAGAGAAAAGACACTGAGCCTTACGCTCATGCTACCTTTCCCTTTATTTTAAAACAACGTCCTATAGGCATGATGCAACACATAAATCAGATTTAAGATTGTACTTTGACGCTCAACCTCCCTTCTCACCCTACCGTTTAATGTTTTGCAATCGTTGATAGGTGAAAGAGTCATTTTATGTGTATTTCTTTATAGAGAAAGTGATAAACACGGACAGAAACATAGAAACAAGGGTAAACTAAGGCCGACCTTATACTCTACCTTCATTCTACATTGCACAAACACACATGTAATTTTCTGGAATTTTTCTTTTACCGTTTTCTAATTTTCTCCCATTTAAAACCCAATTTTCACCATTTTTTGGTATTTTTCCTCTATTTTCTTCAATAAAAAATAGGTAAATTTTAAGATTTATTATGGGTTGTGGCCCTTAGATTCTTCGACAGCAAAATTTCAAGGTTCATAGGTGTTATGTCTCATATTTTCTATTTATTTTGTAAAAAAATCCCATTTTACCCCTTAAATGCATGTTTTACTGGTTTTATACCATTAATTTCAGCCATATCACTTATGATTTTCTGATTTTCAGAGCATAAACTAATAAAACTCATAGAAAACAACAACATAATCCATATTCAACCCATGGGAACAATATTTCATTAACCAAATGGCATAAAAACTCATTTTTCCTTCATAAAAATTGAATTACCGCTTAGGCTTCATGTCTCGGGGTCTCGGTTTTGGTGCGGGACTGTGGGTCAGCCCACATTCAGTGTCGGGCATCTTCACAATCAACAATCTTCATGTCTACATCCACCCAGAAGCAATTCGGTCCCAACCAGACAAGCTTTCCTTCACCATTCTTCATTTTCCATTTGCACACAAGAACAGCCCCTTAGGGGAGAGAGAGGGAGGAGAGAGAAAGACTAGAATCAAAATTCTCCATTCATGCCACCATTGGATGAGCGAAGGACGGCAATATGCTCAGCCCATAGAGAGAAGTCAAGGGCCAATGTCTACTCCATGGGTTGTATGCAACCCCCATGCCTCATCATCATGAAAGAGGGCGCAAAATTCGGCGCAGTTTTCTCATGCCATGGCCTCACATTTTTTCATCTTCTTGGTCAAAAAATTAGGGGGGGGAGGAGGGGGGGGGGGGGAGGGTGGTATCCAAGCTCCCAAAGGGTGCATCCAATTTGGCCTCCCAAGTGTCCACCCTTTCATATCTTGACTCCTGACAACCCACACGGCAGTCTGAAAAATTATCAAAAATCAACAAGTGTCGCTTGGGCGCCTTTTAAAAGTCGTATTTCACTTGGTGCTTAAAATCGTCCTAGCTGGAGCCGCCGCCTTCGATGTTGAATATTTTCTCCCTAAATTCTAGATTTTTTGGCAAATTTTAGGCACTTACCGGGCTCAAAACTCTGCTCTCATTGGCGACCACGGGATAGGGCAAATCAGCCCATCGAATCCCACAATAGATCTGCAGAAAACAACCAAAGGAAGCATCAAGTTGATACAAAATAGATACATACTAAAACACATCACAATGCTCACCCTACCCCCTGACAAAGCCAAGGCATGAAATCCACAAGGAGTAGGCCTAGCATAATCTGCTAAAAGGTCCAAAGCTAGTCACTAACCAACTGCTCTAACACGGCCAAACTAAAAAGAACTATCAAAGAGGTCACCCTAAGTGGTGGTCTTAACTACCTACCTAATGAAGGACAACACAACCAGGAGCTCCTACTAGGCGAGGACTCCTATAGCCTGATCAAGAAGTATTTTCTTTTAGCACATTTCTTCTTTTAAGGTTTTGTTATTTGTCCATACTCAAGCATGTAAAAAGGAGAAAGCTGAGCGTAGTGACCTAAGGAGAACAGGGCATTGGCCTTAGGTCCTGTCTCGGTATCCAAGAACCTACCAAGCCCTCGCAAGGTGACACTTAATCCTTTTTTGACGCTCACTTTTATTTTCGCTCCAACCTTCCTTAATTTCTTCTTTTCCAGCAGATGCCACCCTTAGGAAGACAAGGCATCGGCCCCGGATCTAACTCATCCCCAAGAACCTACCAGGCCTTCCCAAGGCGATGATCAACTGCTTATAAATTTTCTGTTCTTTTCTTTTCTATTTTAATAGGGGTTAGAACCCCTTTTTACACACCTTTGTATATATTTATTATCTTTTGAAATATTCATAGTTTCTTTTCTCTCTATCATCATTATTTCTCTTCGGGCAAGCTTCTCTAACTGCCTCACAACTAACAAGAACTCCTAGAACGGCTGCCTAGCAGGCTAGCAGAACAGGGTCACTGGGATGACCTTCGGAAACAGGTCTTTCGATGCTTGGAAATGTCTTTATAGGAGGCAATGACTACTCAAACCTCCCTCAGACATACCTAACCTAAACCTGGGACTTCATCCCTTGGACGCCGGTCCCCAACAAGAAAAGAAAATCCCCCACAAGTACACAGACACATATAGCATAAAACCCGGTACTCATAAAGGAGAGATGTCACTAGGATAGGGCCATGAGAAACTCCACGCAACAAAGGCTCCTTCCAAGCTCTTCTTCGAACCTGTCTAGCACAGAACTAAAACAAAACCCATTAACCGCACCTGCACTAAACAGACAACTGGCCCTCTTGGCCTAATGAAATAAAACACTTTACTACAAAACTGATCGACCCTCTTGGCCTAATGAAATAAAACACTTTACTACAAAACTGGTCGGCCCTCTTGGCCTAACAAGATAAAACAGAATAGCACCTATACATCCCTCCCTGAAACAGTATAGATATACAAGAATATGCTCCTTTCCGAGGTGGAAAAATAGACTCACAGCCCTCAACTAAATGCATAAGGTTATGACCCATCCCTCCTGCATATATAGCAAGAGGCGTATGCATAACATGTTGTCTAATTAGCCTATGGGTCCAAGGTAACAACGGTAGATTAGTCTTGGCTACTCTTTGCATCACCCATATCAACTATTGTCTGCCACATATAGCATGCTCTGATAACATTCCCCACAAGTGATCGGGTCCTGTCTCATCATTGATAGCAATGTCCAAACTAGGACCACAGTTGAAGAAAAGGTTTTCTTCATAAGCAAAATTTGCCAATGAATCTGCAAATTGATTCCAGTAACGTGGAATCTGTTGAAAGGCACTCTCTCAAACTCCTCAAGTAGGGTCATCGCAGTTCGATGATACATACCAAGAATGGGATTCCGCACTGTGTATGTCCCATCTAGCTGATTCAGGATCAACTGGGAATCCCCTTTTACTAACAACCCTTGAATACCACCTTGTTTGGTAATATGCTACTGTGTATGTCCCATAATCAAGGCTTTATACTCCGCCATATTGTTAGTGAATCCTACCTCGAGATAAGCAGCTAACTTCATTGTAACCCTACGTCGGGGATCTTGGATTACTATTCCAACACTCCCTTTTTTATTAGGGCCCCTAGACGCTCCATCAAAATATAATGTGTACGTCCACAATGGGTTTACACAGCCTGCCATCACAAACTCCTCTATTTGTAATTATGATAGCCAAAATTTAACATGTTTAGAGGATTCCGCACTGTGTATGTCCCATAATCAAGGCTTTATACTCCGCCATATTGTTAGTGAATCCTACCCCGAGATAAGCAACTAACTTCATTGTAACCCTACGTCGGGGATCTTGGATTACTACTCCAACACTCCCTTTTTAATTAGGGCCCCTAGACGCTCCATCAAAATATAATGTGTACGTCCACAATGGGTTTACACAGCCTGCCATCACGAACTCCTCTATTTGTAATTATGATAGTCAAAATTTAACATGTTTAGAGGATGAACTGGTGGCTCCATCCCACCTTCTTCATTAAACTCAACAAGGATACTTGTCAACATTCGTAAGCAGTGATGGCAGAAGACTTTGATCTCCCACACAAAAGTTCCGTCTTCTTTCTCAATCACTTTATATCCTTTGCTCCACTAGATAAGTTTCCCTTGATGGTATCTCTGCTCCAGATATGGGTGCTCCAAATAAGGAATTAACCGCCCCATCAACTGGCTTTAAGCTCTTTTGCAGGTCTCAAATCATCCCCAGTATGGACCTGCAATGCATTTTCCTATATTAGCATACTTAGAAATAATTAGGTTTAATCTTATTAAGATTAACCTTATTTTTAAACTCTAGTCCTTGTTACAGATCAGCTAATAGAGCCGTAGACCTATGTTTCCCTATCCTAACAATCTTGTAGAGGCCATCCCATCTAGGTTTCAGCTTCCCTGGAAACAGCTCCCTATGCGCATCATAATACAGAACTAATTGCCCTTTTTTATAGGTATACTTCTTTGCTTTAAGGTCGTGCAGCCGCTTCATCCGACGTTTAGCTACCTCCTGGTGTAATAAGCTCTACAACTTCAGCTCATCCAGGTGGGCTATGGTCGTGAAACATTCAAAGAGGGAATCCTCATCTCCCAAAGAGTGGTTAATTGCAAACCGTATGGTTGGCAACTCAATTTCAAGGGGTAACATGCACTCTTCTCCATAAACTAATTTAAATGGAGTATGGCCAGTAGCTTGCTTGAACGTTGTATTGTACGCCCATACTGCCACATACAACTTCCTGTCCTAGTCTCGTTTCTTCCTAGAGACTATTTTAGACAAGATACCCACAAGTTGCTTATTAGTACTTTCAACTTGTCTGTTTGCTTACGGATTATAAGGGGTCATTTTATTGTGCTTGATTTGTCAAGCTTCAGTCAGGCTTTTGATCACTTTATTCAAAAAGTGGATTCCACGGTCCGACACTAATTCTTTCGGTGGACCAAAACGGCAAATAATCTACTCTAAAAGGAAACTTGCAGTCTCTTTTGCATTGTCCTGCCTCTTTGCCCGCGCTTCTGACCATTTTGTAAAATAATCAATTGCTACTATAATGTACCTCTTTTGGGTAGTAGACGACGGGGTGATAGGACCCACAAAGTCAATATCCCACTTCTCAAATGGAAGGATAGCCATGATAGGCGTAAGTGGGCGTTTCCTATTCTCTCTACTATCATGTCTTTGACAGGTATCACATCTCTTAACATACTCAAAGGAATCTTGGAAATGGACGGCCACCAATATCCAGCTCTTAAAGCTTTCTATGCCATCAACCGTCCCTCAAAGTGCTCTCCACATGCAGAGTCATGACACTCTTCCAAGATAAAAAGAACCTCGTCAGGCATCACACATCGATTGATAGATATCATCAACATCCTGCCGATATAGTGTTCCTGTGATTAAGGAAAACTTCAAAGCTTGTTGTTTCATTTTCCTCTTTTCAGACTTTGATAGACTAGCTCCAGTCTCTCCTGTTGATGAATAATGCATAATAGCAGCATACCAAGATGGGATAGAAGCTGTATCAATTTTAAACATTTCTTCAATATCACTTCCTTCAGCTAAAGTCTCTTTCGGCTTGCCGAAATCCACAAGGCATCCCACAATACCCTGCAACCTTGGTGGCTTACTCTTAATCTCATAATCGAACTCCTGCAAAGTGATTAACCACTTTGCCAAACGATCAGGCAGCTGTAGCTTGTTCATAAGCAACCTAAGCCCTTCCGCCTTCGTATAGAAAACTACCTTCTCATAGAGGATGTAGTGCCTGAATTTATTAGTCCCAAAGACCATTGCAAGACACAACTTCTCCATGTAGGTGTAGTTAATTTTGGATATGCCCAATTTTCGACTAGCAAAAGCTATCGGATGATGCCACTTTTCCTCCCAAATTTGGGCTAAACAACAGCTAATACTATGCATGGTGGCTGCTGAAAATATGTAAAATACCTCACCTCTTTTGGGTGCTTTTAAAACTGGTGCTTTTACTAGCTCATGTTTCAAATCCTCGAAAGCTACCTTACAAGGGTTGCTCCATTCAAATATACAACTAAAGGATAATAAATTCGTTAGTGGCAATGTCCTTTCTACCAAGGCATTTATAAACCTCCGATAGTACCCTATTGATGACAGAAAGCTATGTACCTCTTTCGGAGTGCGTAGTGGACTCATAGCAACTATAACCTTGATCTTTTCAGGGTCAGTTGCAATCCCTACTGAGCTGACCACATGGCCTAGCAATAGCCCATAAGGCACTCCAAAGACACACTTCCGTGGATTAAGAGCGATACAAAATTGTCTGCAATGCTCAAACTACTTCCTTAAGATAATCAACATCCTTTTCCTTATAGTGGCTGCCCCCACGTCATCGATAAACACCTTTAACTCATCTAGGGAGATGTTGCTAAAGGTCTTGTCTGCTGTTCGTTGCCATGATCCAGGTGCATTGCACAAACCAAAGGCCATCACATGGTACGAAAAAGTACCAAAGACAGTAATAAAAGTTGTTTTCAACTTGTCCTCTTCTACAATTGCCATCTGGTTGTATCTTGCAAAGCAATCCATAAACGAATATATTTTCCTACCTGCTAATTGATCCAAAATCTGATCAATAAACGGCAATCGGTAGTAATCCTTAACCGTCTGCTTATTCAGCTCTCTAAAATCTACACATAGTCGGATTTGGTTATTTTTCTTCTTCCTGATGACAACTGGTAAACACCATTCTGTGTGCTGCACAAGGAAGATTAAACCAGCGTTCCGTAACTTCTGCAACTCCTCAAACAGCCCATTTCTCAATTCAAAATGCATACACCTTACTTTTTGACTCATAGGATGATTGCCTTCTTTTACAGGAATAGTATGAACAGCCAGGCTGGGAGGAATGCCTCTCGGCTCATCATAACTCCAAGAAAAAATGTCGCCGAATTCTTGAATCAAGGACACATAGTCCTCCCTTTCTGCTGAACTGAGCATGGAACCTAATTTAATTGTCCGCGAATCATTCGACGTGCCAAGGTCCAACTCAATCATATCCGCATCTCTTATCCTATCTTGCGGCTCTATCGGCTCATTTAGAGTTATCTGATAAATATCCTCTGTAGTGGACCCCTCTTTAGATTCATCACCGGATGATGTCTCACTACCAGATGGATCATCAGCTGTTTCTAGTTCAGTAGAGGATAAAGGAGCTCTCTCACTTTGAGGAGACTCAGGGTAAGCATCGACTATTACTCAATTAGCATCTCTACCTAGAACCACTCGACCGGTGGGTATATCAACTTGACAGTCTGTTCATAAGATCCAAGGCCTACCTATCAAGACTCGATAGCTGGAACGTCCTGCAAATCTTATCACCCTAAAGTCCAAGAAGCATTCTACACTTGCAACTGTAACATGGACTCTAGTAACGCAACCTCTGGTTGTCTTAGACTATCATCAGCCATTCTAAGAATGGTGGAGCTATCTTTTTGGATGCCTAGACTCAACCTCTCCATCAACTCTGAACTCATGATATTGATGGAGGATCCAGTGTCTACGATAGCATGTTCCACTAATATTCCATCCACATAAACTGGAACCCTAGGGCAATTCTTTTCAATATGCTCAAACCAATCTTCCCCTACTCGTGCTATGCCCAAAGGTTCTACAATATACCCAATACGTAGGATCTTCTTGAATTCCTTGCGTACTCCTAGAGATAATTTAATCAACTATAAGAGGTTTACATCTGGTTTGACTTCGCAAAGAGAACTTACTAAATCAAAATCATGATAAATAGCCAAAGCTCTCTTTTCTCGCCAAACCATCCTTTCTTTTAGTCTCGAGACCGGCTTTTGTGCTTCTTTTTTAGCTCTTTCCTTCTTTCTTGGCACTTCCTCATCCTTCTTAGGATCGACTTTTTTGTCAACAGGCCTTAGAGGTCCACCTTCCACGCTAGGATTCTGGACTTGCATTCCCTTATCCCCTTGCTTAGGGTTTCCCTCAACCAGTTTTCCCTTATCTTTGTCAACCTTTTTAGCCTTTTGGCCTCTTGTCATGGCTCTTAAGTTAGAGGTTTCAGCGTCATTGACGCGTACAACCTCGATAAGGCTGACTCCATTGCCTTGTGGTAACTCTTCTATAGTGGTCTTTCCCCTTTGCAGTATTTGTCTTGGTCCATCATTTTGCTAGAGGCTATTACCTTGCGCTCTATGATTAATTGGACCTGGCTGTTTACTCCCTTGTTGGAGGGAACTAACCAACAGGTAGCGGCTAAGTGGCCCGACTTCCCACAAATATCACATTTAACATTTGGACCGTTTCTAGGGAAATGTTGTCCGCCACACCACTTACAGCTGAATCTTGAGGGTCCCTCTTCAGGGTGTTGACTCCCTATCAAATTCTGATGCTTCTTCAAGAAATTGACGTCAACAGCTATTTGCCGATATTGTTTAGAAATCATATCAGTGTAATGCTTCATCATATCCTTAACTTCACCAAGGACATTAGATGCACTTGACTCATAGCCTCGATCGTCTACTCATTGTTCCATTGGCCTAACAATTTGATTTGGCATTGGTTGTTGACTCACAGGAACAACATTAGGGTTCGAAACTTGGCCTCCAACATTTGGTGGAGCCAACTGACTAACCATAGGCATAGTCACACTAGGAGGAAATGGCAGCAAAGGTACATTCTGAACCATGCCTCCTCTCCCATTAGGGTTAGTCATAGGCATCCCTTGACTTCCATTTGTCAATGGTAGATTGCCTCCAAGTACTAAACCCGCATTAAGATTTATTCGAGAGGAGTAGGCCATTTGTAATCGTGCTTCTACTCCTTCTTCCCGCGTAATGGCGGTATCTATATCAGCCAAAGTCACACTGCTCAATTGTACCTGAATGTTGAAATCCAATCCATGCAAGAAGTATTGCAATTGGGCAGCCAGCAGAATAGGAATGTAAGTTTGTAACTTACGAAACACTTCCTTAAGCTTCTTGGCATAGGCTTTCACATTCTCATGGGGGTCTTGGCACGTTACATTCAAGACGCGCAACCAGTATTGGCCACCTCTTTCAAGGGCATATTCTCCTCGGAAAGCTGCATAGAATTGATCGATTGTGGTTATGGTTCCAAACTCTATGCTATGATACCATACCACAGCCCTTCCTTTTAATGTCATATTAAAGAACATCATAAGATGTCCCTCATCTTGGATGCAATAATTAAACATTAGCCTTTGGAATTCACAAATGTGAAACTCCGCATCTTCTTCAGCTAACCCATTAAAAATGGGCAAAGAAACTCCTAAAGCTAGCAAATCCGGCGTCCTTGCAGAAATTGCAATGGGTTGTGCCATGACGACAATCGAATTCACAATAGGAGCTTGGACTGATAGGATCACACCCCCACTTGAAGTGGGTTGACTTGGTGGAAGAGAGGAAGAACTTGTGCTTCCTCCTGCACCTAACGGACTATGTGTAACAGTTGGGTTGCTAAGCCCACTGCCTCTTATGCGTATCGGGCTACTTCTTTGAGGAGAATAACGACTTAGGATCTCTAACCGCCGTCTAGCCCTCTCAGCACGTTTTGCTTTTTGTATTTTGACTTGACGGTCCTTGTCAAAGGACATAAACCAACTTCCTTGGTCCCTAAAACCCTAGATTTGAGAACCACTACTTATTGGCAGCTCTCGGCAGATGCACCACTGATGGGACCTAAAATGGGTCGGCACTAGCTATGGCACTAGCCGGACCTCATGCTCATGACACACAAGCACGCTCACGGCCTCGCGGACCAGGAGCGTCAATCTAATGCTAAAGGACAAACTGTCCTAAAGCTTAATCTATGCGTTTATAGTTTATAGTCCAACGTTTTCCTTTTCCATAAACTCCTCACAGGGAGAACCCATACACATTGGCAATGCCACGATCACACACATGGAGGCAACCTCTTGGTAGAAACACCGCGGCCCCACTACAACTCTCCTACATCGCAGGCATTGGCCCCTTGATACGCTACTCAATATATAACACAAATGAACACAAACTCCTCTCTTTATATTTCCCGTATTTCCAGGAGATATACCATGTGTCCTCACTTAATAATCCCTTGGGAAACCGACCCTCTATCCTACGGCAAGGGATAGCCTTACACTCTCAATCGTGGGTCAAAGTCCTAAGAAAACAATTGCTATGCAGTCCAGGAGATTTTCCTTTGATACCATGAACCATGCATAGTGCATAATGTGAATGGTTTAGTGCATAAACAAAAGAAAATCAGTATTGTGCATCGTGAGAAACCAATATTTTCATGATTTCCATACTAGCATTTATGTATTGCAAAGACAAAAGACACCGAGCCTTACGCTCATGCTGCCTTTCCCTTTATTTTAAAACAACGTCCTATAGGCATGATGCAATACACAAATCAGATTTAAGATTGTACTTTGATGCTCAACCTCCCCTCTCACCCTACCGTTTAATGTTTTGCAATCGTTGATAGGTGAAAGAGTCATTTTATGTATATTTCTTTATAGAGAAAGCGATAAACACGGATAGAAACATAGAAACGAGGGTAAACCAAGGCCAACTTTGTGCTCTACCTTCATTATACATTGTACAAACACACATGTAATTTTCTAGAATTTTTCTTTTATCGTTTCCTTATTTTCTCCCATTTAAAATCCAATTTTCACCATTTTTGGGTATTTTTCCTCTATTTTCTTCAATAAAAAATGACTAAAAATTAAGATTAATTATGAGCTGTGGCCCTTAGGTTCTTTGACAGTAAAATTTCAGGGTTCATAGGAGTTATGTCTCATATTTTCCATTTATTTTGCAAAAAAAAACCCCATTTTACCCCTTAAACGCGTGTTTTACGGGTTTTATACCATTAATTTCAGCCATATCACTTATGATTTTCTGATTTTCAGAGCATAAACTGATAAAACTCAGAGAAAACAATAACATAATGCATATTCAGCCCATGGGAACAATATTTCATCAACCAAATGGCATAAAAACTCATTTTTCCTTCATAAAAATTGAATTACCGCTTAGGCTTCATGTCTCGGGATCTCGGTTTTGGTGCGGGATTGTGGATCAGCCCACATTCAATGTCCAGCATCTTCACAATCAGCAATCTTCATGTCTACATCTACCTGGAAGCAATCCGGTCCCAACCGGACAAGCTTTCCTTCACCATTCTTCATTTTCCATTTGCACACAAGAACAACCCCTTAGGGGGGAGAGAAGGAGGAGAGAGAAAGACTAGAATCAAAATTCTCTATTTAGGCCACCATTGGATGAGCGAAGGACGGTGATATGCTCAGCCCATAGAGAGAAGTCAAGGGCCAATGTCTGCTCCATGGGTTGTATCAACCCCCATGCCTCATCATCATGAAAGAGGGCGTAAAATTCGGCGCAGTTTTCTCACGCCATGGCCTCACATTTTTTCATCTTCTTGGTCAAAAAATTAGGGGGGGGGGATCCAAGCTCCCAAAGGGCACATCCAACTTGGCCTCCCAAGTGTCCACCCTTTCATATCTTGACCAGTTCTTGGCTCCTTCCCCGTCCGGGCTTCGATTCAAGTGCTGTAAATTTCTGCGCAACTGGCTTTACATCCCACACTATTTGGCAACTCCTGACAACCCGCACGACAGTCTGAAAAATTATCAAAAAACAACAAGTGTCGCTTGGGTGCCTTTTAAAAGTCGTAATTTACTTGGTGCTTAAAATCGTCCTAGCTGGAGCTGCCGCCTTCGATGTTGAATATTTTTCCCCTAAATTCCAGATTTTTTGGCAAATTTTAGGCACATCCTGAGCTCAAAACTCCGCTCTCAGTTTCATTCCTCATGGACTCAAAATTGTTACCAAAGTGTTTTTTATACACTTACCAAACATGGGTGGGGGGTTCACTTGTAAATGTGTGAGCATATTTCATGGATTCAAAAGAAAGGATTTCTAAAATACCTCTTTTACATATTTTTTACATATAGAAGGAGCCATATAAAGGGATTATTGATAGATTAAATAAAAAGGGGGTGTATTTTTTTAAGGAAAATTTAACATAGAAGGGTATTTAAAAAAGGCCTTGAATCCATGTGATATAGGGGGTTTACATATAATGAACCCTCTAGCAGAATGGAGGTACCAGAGAACCCTAATATGCCACCAAAGTTTATATTCCATAATGTCAATAATGACCCCACTTCTTGCTTCATCGATGATTGCATTTGATTTCTTTGTCAACATGATTTTTTTGTGTAGCTACAATTGTGAGGGTGGAAGTCAATAAACTCAATATTGTTCAATATTGCTAAAAATAAAACACATGTAAATATACAATGCTTAAGGGTCTCAAAGGGAAGATGACATCATTTCTATGAGTAATAAAAACCCATTCTTTTGGTATTAGATGAGAACTTTGGTTCCTAGCAAACCTATTTATACCTTGAGACTATACAAGTGAAATCCCAATATTTTGCACATGGTTGATTAAATCAATATAAGAAGTATAAACATATTTTATACTCAATCATTCACTAACATGCTACTTGACATTCTCACAAAGACAAGGCATGAAACATTTTCTAATTGGCTACAATCTTGTATTACTTTATTAGCATGCTTATCATGAAGAGAAATATGAGCATGTTTTGTTGTGCTTGTCGCATATTTAGGTCCATTACTTTGAAAATTTTGTTTTTATTCTCAAAAGAAGAGGATGGGAACGCTTGGAGGTTGAGTAATTTCTTCTATACCATGGCACACATTGACAATACGATAACTTGGCTACTAAAAGTTACCCACTATGATTGCCAAGTTTATCTTACTTGACAATATATAACTTTGCATCAAACTTTTCACATGCACATCTCATTCATCCATCAATTAAATAAAGGCCATCCTTGTTGAAAGCCTATATGAAAGACTAACGTGTTCACTTCTCATGGCTTCTAGGATGAGATATAATAGCCATAACATAGGTCTATGATTGATATTTTTTCTAAAATGCAATTTGTGACTTTAGGAAATTTATGATTGGCCAACATTTTCTAGTGAGGGAATTATTTATTTTGTAAAAATGATTCTTTTGTACAAAAGAACAATTATTATTATTTGGGGAATCCATTAGGAGTGTAAGAGACATTTGTACTTGTCACAAAAGATCTCAACATAGGCCTATGATTGATTTTGGATATGCCCCCTTTGTTGTTTTATTGTGAGAAAAAATGTTATTAAATCCTAAAAAATAATAATTATTCTATCTTATATTGATGGGAATGCATTTACAGTACAAAATACGTTTGTACTTGTAACAAGAGGCCTTGTGCTCTATCATGAGACATAAATATTACTTTCTTCTAGAGTGAGTAAATGTCACACAATAGACATGTTTGTTATTTTATGAGAATGACTTTCTATACCAAATAGTTAGAGTTCTTTTATATAGATAACCTTCATTTATTCCTAAAAATCCCATTGTTCTCTTACTAATAGAGCCATAAAATGTATGGTATGGTAAATGGTGCATAACAAAAAATAATATTTTTGAACCACCAGCATATGCAAGTGCTTCTTAGTCAAACATATTAAAATGTTAGAATCTAAATGATTGCCAAAATTATAATGTATTTTTTAAAATGTATAATGAATAATATCCTGGTACTTTTTAGTTTTGCCTTTGGACACATTCACAAGTGATTAGAGTTAAGTATGTCTAAGGTTGAAAAATGGCAAGGAAATCTAGTGGACAATTGAGGTTAACTTTTACTTTTAGGATATGAAATCAACAAACCTTTAAAGTATTGTCTTCTACAAGGATAAAAATGTGTTTAGTATGTGTTCAATATCATCATTAAGATGTAATGGAATGACTCATAGAAATCGTGTAGAATTCTTCATTTGGAATAAAGATAAACAATAGCCAAATAAATACCATGTATTACAAACATTAAGAGGCTTAATTATCACACCACTTGAAAATCTTAAAATAGTTATAATAGTTGGCTTCCATGGATCATGATTTGTAATGATATTAAAGAAGTTAAAGATTACTAGAAGCACCTTCTTATTTTCAAACATTTACTGCTATAAGACAATATTCTTTTCCATAAATAAAATTTTTGCATTATGATGCTATCCTTTAATCTCCTTCTTGTTTGTAAGTTCTGATATATTATTCGAATATAATGCAAAAAATTGTGACATACACTCCTTGAGGGGTCATCGATCAGTCAAATAAAACCCTTAGGTTTCACACCCATCACCATGTCATCTCCCACTTCGGAATGGCAAACTTATTTGAACATGGTAGTTTTGGTTCTACTTCCCAAGAAAATTGTTGGATGGTCACCCTAACAACAATCTAACACCCATTTAAGAAGGATCATTTAACAACTAATCACATATGAGAGTAGGTAACACTACACTTTATTCATAGTGAGCTCATAGTGAGCATGGTAGTCTTTAAAACTTCCATGACTTGAGAACCAATACTCTACTATAGTCTTAGCTTGAGTTCTAACCAATTGGATGTGGTCATGTTCTAGTAGGTATATGAAGTTACCTGACTTATTGGGTCAAACCACCCATAGGGACCAACCATTGGGAGTGGATTCTCCCACTTACCCCACCATTTTTGTGTTAGTTATCTAAATATTTTATGCTACCATACTATGAGACATAATACAAGGTTTTTGGATGCAATCTGTTAAGCACATAACAAAAACTTCAAATATATACACATATACATACAATATTCAAATGTTTGTTATGATACCAATATTCCTACAAGAGTGCCCAAAACTCTATTCCCAAGGATGGAATATTATAACCTCATAAGGTGTTATGAGCTTAGAGCAATGCTAATCTCTCTTGCACCTCAAGAGCCATCCTACATCATGGGGTCACTACCACTCAATCCTTTGCTCTTCAAAGTGGTTGAGTAGACTCTATATTCACTCATACCCCACAAATGTGGAGAATATCATCTTGTAAGATGAGTGTCCAACATCCCTCAAAATACTAATGACTCTTGGGGATCCCAATAGTCATTTTCATTATATCATTTTCCTTGTCTATTTGTCAAAGCACAGAATCACAACATCTAAAGCCAAAAGAAATCATTCCCAATGTCTTTTCTCCTTCTTTCTCCCTCTCTTTCTTGACTTTTTCTTCTTATATTCTTCTTGTACTCCTTCTCTCTCTTCTTCTAGTAATCTCTCTTCCTCTTCTCTTCTCCTACTTCTCTCCTTCTACCTCTCTCTTATTTTCTTCTCTTCTTCTTCTTCTCTACCTTTCCTCCTCTATCTTTCCTTCTTTCTCTTCTGTTAAAATAATGAGAATGCATGCTATGGAGGATCACTGGTGAGAAAATAGACAATCATAATGAGGCAGAAGCATTGACAAGAAGGAACAACTAATATTATTCAAGCATAATGCAAATAGGCTTACAGTAGGTGGTATTGGTAGGTGGAGATAGGTGGAAAGGGACCATGGTATTCAACAACCGCGATTTTAATAAACCGTGCATACATGACCTAGTTTAAGGCTTTATTTGCTGCACATTTCTCAACACCCCTCCTCAATGGCAACCAGAAAAGACATTGAGTATATAGAGGCTCTCGTGAGTAGAACCTTGCTAAGTGTAGACATGGAAGAAACAAAAAACAACCATACAAAGCTAGATGCTGTTACAAGGCCTCACTAAGTGTGTAGAGGCTATATGAGGAGTTTAGGAGCTTATGGTGGGAGCATAAGGCAAGTCCACATGTTAAACTAAAAAAGTCTATCATCAAAAAATGAGCTACAGAAGAGGGACTAGTGAGTTTTATCCTTGCGATCTTGGGGTTCTTCTTCTCCTTCTTCTTCAATGTTGTCTTCATCTTCTTTGACTGTAGCAAGATATGCTCTTTGAGATTTTTTCTTAGCATAGCAAAATTTCTCAATATGCCTAGATTTCTTACAAAAGTCACAGACTATGCTCTTCTTCCCTTTCACATAGAGGATTTGTTGGTCTCCTCTTGGGATGCTTGTTTCTCCTTTGTTCTTGATCTTCTTTTCCTCTTCCAAGAGAGAGGCTTTGATGTCCACAAGTTTCAGCTTTGGCATGTTGATTAATGTGGTAGATACATTATCAAACTCAAATGGAAGACTTTTGAGAAGCACTCCAATGCAAATGTCTTTATCCATCTTCAAGTTGATTCCTGCAAGTTGTGTCAACAAGCTTTCCATATAATTCAAATGAGTTGCAAGTGAGGTAGTACTTTGCATGTTGAGCCTAAAAAATTCAATTAGTAAACCATATTTTGAGGATTTGGAATGAGCTCCAAATAAGGTTTCTAATCAATCCCATGTCACGTAAGAGGTTTCACAATCATCAACATGATGAATGTAGATGTCATCAAGTTCAAGCTTGATAATAGCTTGAGCCTTATCATCATTTTTATCCCATACACATGTACATGCTGCAATCATCAAAAAATCAGTTGCCTGCCAAAACCCTAAAGAGGGCAGCCATAGCCATCAACCTCAAAGCTCTGATACCATGTTAAAATAATGAGAATGCATGCTATGGAGGATCACTGGTGAGCAAATAGACAATCATAATGAGGTAGAAGCATTGACAAGAAGGAACAAGTAATAGTATTCAAGCATAATGCAAGTACAACTAATTGATAATGACTAATAGAATGAGTGTGGGGATGAGTGCTTTTTATAGGCTTACAGTAGGTGGTATATGTAGGTGGAGATAGGTGGAAAGGGACCATGGTATTCAACAACCGTTGTTTTAATAAACCGTGCATACATGACCTAGTCTAAGGCTTTATTTGCTGCATGTTTCTTTGCCTTGTTTGTCCCATACAAAGAGTCTATGGTGGATGTGATTGCACATTTCTCAACATCTTCCTCTACTTCTCTCCTTCCTATCTCTCTCTCTTTCTTCTCTTCTTCTTTATCTTCACTTCTTTCTTCTCCTCTTCTTCCCTTCTTTCTCTTCCTTTTCTTCACTATCTTCTCATCCTATTACTCTCTCTCCCTCCCTTATCTCTCCCTCTCTTATCCCTCCCTCCCTCCCTCCCTCCCTCTCTCTCTCTCTCTCTCTCTCTCTCTCTCTCTCTCTCTCTATTTTTACGAATGGAAAAAAAATACTAACTATTAAGCCTTAAACTTAAGGATTATATAGCCTATACAAAGGCTATTAATTTCTACTATCCTTTCCTGTCTACCATTGATCTCTATACTCTCAATGATGCCCTTAAGGCAGCTAATGATCAAATATTTGGATGAGCATTCTGATCGAGGAGAGGAGTTGTTGATCGTTAGAGGTTGAGAATCATAAGGGGGAGCTGGCAGCGATTGTGCAATTGTTGATGCTGATGATCACACTAATTTATCAACTTTTTCTTTTTATTTAAAAAAAATTAAACCTTAATTTTCTCTCTCTTAACATTTGCCCAATTTTCTAAAGTCTTCACCATTGATCAACCAAAACTTGCCCACCTATCTACAAACTAAAATTCACGAGTTTTCTTATTTTTTACCCTAGCTTGGCAGTGCTTCATGTGTATAGAGCATGGATTATAAGAATTGTAGTATTTTAAGCATAATCTTGGCTAAATGCAATGTGATTAAAGGCTATGAGAGATCTCCTATGCCCTAAGGCACCATAGTATAAAGAACGTGTTTACATGAATTTGGTAGACCTCATGTGTTAAAGGGAGAAATGGATATTTTGGGTCACATGGAGCTCCTTCATCTCAACCAAAGAAGTAGAGATGAATACATCAAAAGGGAAGAACCCCCCTCTAAGCCCCCTTTCATATGTAAGGGTAGATGTAGGGACAACACATCCTCTCCCCCATGGAGAAATCAAGATGTCCTCATCTTGAGAGCTAGGGAGTAAGTTGGATTGTAGGACTTGTGTATTAGGACCCATTACACTTCTGTTGCGTTCATCATGCATCAGTAGTCTTAGCCTCTTAAGTACTTATGTTCTAAGCAAACCCACCATGATTGCTCTGATACCATGTGCAACATGCCTGGACTGAGGAACCCTCGTGACATGACTTTAGTGGTCCATCAAGAGGTTATCCTATAAGCGATGTCACCTAGTACTCATTAGAATAACATAGGGTTTGTCACCTAAGCTCTCTCAAGTCCACTCTACAAATAGAAGCTTCCAATCGTAACCCGTAAGAATCGATTTGAATCCAGGTTCCTAATTTGACGCTAAGGTCATCTATCGGCTTAGGTAGTGTCGATCCTTGACTCATTGCATTCACAAGTTAACTCAAACTAAAGCAAATTAATAATAGAATTGGTTCAAAGAGAGCGAGAAATGAGTGAGAGAGGTATGTGTCA